>NW_006408989.1:973463-975024 GCF_000296735.1 Chrysochloris asiatica | reverse complement strand
ATATGTTGGAATGATCTTCCATGTAGGTAGCTATCTGTATATGAACATATTCGTCTTGTATGCCATGTAGCTAATACTCTGTATATGGACATGTTGGACTACTCTGCCATGTAGCTAGCTCTCACTTTATGGACACTTTGGCCTCATTTGCCATGTAGCTAGTACCCTGTATATGGAAATGTTGCACTACTCTGCCATGTAGCTAGGTCTCATTTGCCATGTAGCTAGTACTCTGTACATGGAAATGTTGGAGTACTCTGTTATGTAGCTAACTCTCTGTATATGGACATTTTGGATTCATCTGCCATATAGCTAGTTCTCTGTGCATGGATATGTTGGATTGATCTGCCATGAAGGCAGCTCTCTGAATATGAACATATTGGACTTGTCTGCCTTGTAGGTAGCTTTCTGGATATAGACATGTTGGACTCGACTACCATGTTGCCAGCTCTCTCTGTATGAATATGTTGGACTCATCTGCCTTGAGCTAGTCCTCTATATATACACACGTTGCACTGTAGCTAATTCTCAGTATATGGACATGTTGGACTCATCTGCCATGTAGCTAACTCTCAGTATATGGACATGTTGGACTCATCTGCCATGTAGCTAGTACTCTCTATATGGACATGTTGGACTACTGTGCCATGTAGGTAGCTCTAAGTTTATGGACAGACTGGACTCATCTGCCATGTAGCTAGTACTCTGTATATGGAAATGTTGGACAACTCTGCCATGTAGCTTGGTCTCAGTTTATGGAAATGTTGGACTCATCTGCCATATGAAAATGTTGGACTTGTCTGCATGTAGCTAGCTCTCAGTATATGGACACGTTGGAAACATCTGCCATATAGCTAGAACTCTGAATATGGACATGTTGAAGTACTCTGCCATGTAGATAGCTCTCTTTATATAGACAATTTGTGCTCATCTGCCTTGTAGCTAGAACTCTATATATGGAAATGTTGCACTACCCTTCCATGTAGCTAGCTCTATGTATATGGATATTTTAGATTCTTCTGCCATGTGCCTAGCTCTCTATACATGGATATGTTGGACTGAACTGCCAAGAAGGTAGCTATATGTATATGAACATATAGGAATTGTCTGCCCTGTAGGTGGCTCTCTGTATATGGACATGTTGTACACATCCGCCATGTAGCTACTACCCTGAATATGGGCATGTTGGCCTATTCTGCCATGTAGCTAGCTCTCAGTATATGGACACCTTGGACACATCTGCCATGTAGCTTGAACTCTGTATATGGAAATGTTGCACTACCGTGCCATGTAGCTTGCTTTCTGTATATGGACATTTTTTAATCGTCTGCCATGTAGATAAGCTCTCTGTACATGGATAAGTTGGACTGATCTTCCAAGCAGGTAGCTCTCTGTATATGAACATATTGGATTTGTCTGCGATGTAGCTAGCAGTATATAGACACGTTGGACACATCTGCCAAATAGCTTGAACTCTGTATATGGAAATGCTGCACTATGCTGCCATGTAGCTGGCTTTCTGTATATAGACAAGTTGAACTCATCTGCCTGGTAGCTAGAA
>NW_006408989.1:967840-972058 GCF_000296735.1 Chrysochloris asiatica | reverse complement strand
ATGGACATTTTGGACTTGTCTGCCATGTAGCTAGCTCTCTGTACATGGATATGTTGGACTGATCTGCCAAGTAGGTAGCTCTCTGTATATGAATATATTGGATTTGTCTGCCATGTAAGTGGCTCTCAGTATTTGGACACATTGGACAAATCTGCCATGTAGCTACTACCCTGAATATGGACATGTTGGACTACTCTGCCATATTGTTAGCTCTGAGTATATGTACACGTTAGACACATCTGCCATGTAGCTAGAATTCTGTATATGGAAATGGTGCGCTACGCTGCCATGTAGCTAGCTCTCTGTATATGGACATTTTGGACTCGTCTGCCATGTAGCTAGCACTCTATACATGGATATGTTGGACTGATCTGCCAAGTAGATATCTCTCTGTATACAAAGTAGTGGAACACTTCCAAATACAGGGTTCTAGCTACATGGCAAATGAAACCAACATGTCCATATACAGAGAGCTAGCTACATGGCAGAGTAGTGCATTATTTCAATATACAGAGTTCTTGATACATGGCAGAATAGTCCAATGTATCCAGATACAGAGTACTAGCAACATGGCAGATGAGTCCATCATGTCCATATTCTAAAAGCTAGCTGCATGGAAGATGAATCCAACATGTGTATATTTAGAGGGCTAGCTACAAAGCAGATGAGTCCAACATGTTCATTCACAGAGAGCTGGCTACATGGCTGATGAGTCCAACATGTCCATATACAGAGAGCTAGCTACATGGCAGGCAAGTACAATATATTCATATATACAGAGCTACCAACATGACTGATCAGTCCAACATATCAATGTACAGAGAGATAGCTACATGACAAACAATGCCAATATGTCCATATACAGAGAGCTAGCTACATGACAGAGGAGATCAAAATGATCATATACAGAGTGCTAGCAAAATGGAAGAGTAGTGCAACATTGCCACATACAGACTTCTAAATACATGTCAGATGAGTCAAACGTGTCCATATACTGAAATCTAGCTACGTGGCAGATGAATACAGCATGTTTATATTTAGAGGGCTAGCTGCAATGCAGATGACTCCAACATGTTCATACAGAGAGAGCTGTCTACATGATTGATGAGTCCAATATTACCATACACAGAGAGGTAGTTACATGGCAGACAAGTACAATATCTTCATATAGAGAGCTACCTACAATGCAGATCAGTCCAACATATCCATGCCCAGTGAGCTAGCTACATGACAGAATAGGTCAATATGTCCACATACAGAGAGCTGTATACATGGCAGAGTAGTGGAACTTTTCCATATACAGAGTTCTAGCTGCATGGTAGATGAGTCTAACGTGCCCATATACAGATAGCTAGCTACATGGCACAGTAGTGCAACATTTCCATACACAGGATTCTAGCTACATGGCAGATGAGTCCAACGTGTGCATATACTTATAGTTAGCTACATGGCAGAGTAGTCCAACATGTCCATATACAGTGTTTTAGCTACATGGCAGATGAGTCCAACATGTCCATACATAGAGAGCTAGCTACATGGCAGATGTGTCCAATATGTCCATATACTGAGAGCTAGCTACAAGACAGATGAGTCAAACATGTTCATACAAAGAGAGCTGCCTATATGGCTGATGATTCCAACATGTCCATATACAGAGAGCGTGCTACATGGTAGACAATTCCAATATCTTTATAAACAGAGAGCTACCTACATGGCCAATCAGTCCACTGTATGTATGCACGGAGAGCTAGCTACATGTCAGTTGAATCCAAAATGTCCATATACAGAGATATCTATATGGCAGAGTAGTGCAACATGTCCATATACAGTGTTCTAGCTACATGGCAGATGAGTCCATCGTGTCCATATACTCAGAGCTAGCTACATGGCAGTTGAGTCCAACATATGTGTATATAGAGGAGTAGCAACAAGGCAGATGAGTCCAACATGTTCATACAGAGAGAGCTAGCTACATGGTTGATTTGTCCAACATGTTCATATACTGAGAGCTAGCTACATGGCAGATGAATCTATCATGTGTATATTTAGAGGGCTATCTACAAGGCAGATGAGTCCAACATGTCCATATACAGAGATCTAGCTACATGGCAGACAAGTCCAATATTTTCATATATACACAGCTACCTACATGACAGATCATTCCAACCTAACCATGTACAGAGATATAGCTACATGACAAAATAGTCCAATAAATACAAATACCGAGAGCTGGATACATGGCAAAGTAGTGCAACATTTCCCTATACAGGGTACTAGCTACATAGCAGATGAGTCCAACATGTCCATATATAGAGAGTTAGCAACATGGCAGAGTAGTGCAACATTTCCATATACAGAGTTCTAGCTACGTGGAATATGAGTCCAACGTGTCCATGCACAGAGAGCAAGCAACATGGCAGAGTAGTGCAACATTTCCATATACAGAGTTCTAGCTACATGGGTGATGAGACCATCATGTCTGTATACTGAGAGCTAGCTACATGGCACACAAGTCCAATATCTTCATATACAGAGAGCTACATACATGGCAGATCAACCCAACTTATCCATGTACAGAGAGCTAGTTCCATGGCAGACAAGTCCAAATTGTCACTATACAGACAGCTATCTACATGGCAGAATAGTGCAACATTTCCATATACAGAGTTCTAGCTACATGGCAGATGAGTCCAATGTTTCCATATATCGAGAACTAGGTACAAGGCAGAGTAGTCCAACATGTCCATATACAGAGTACTAACTACATGTCAGATGAATCCAACATGTCCATATACTGAGAGCTAGCTACATGGCATACAAGTTCAATATGTTCATATACAGAGAGCTACCTGAATGGCAGAAGAGTCCAACATATCCATGTACAGAGAGCTAGCTACATGGTAGATGAGTCCAAAATGTACATATATAGAGAGATAGCTACATGGCAGATTAGTGCAACATTTCCATATACAGAGTTCTAGGTACATGGCACATGAGTCCAAAGTGTCCATATATTGAGTGCTAGGTACATGACAGAGTAGTCCAACATGTGCATATACAGATTACTTGCTACATGGCAGATGTGTCCAACATGTCCATATACTGAGAGTTATCTACATGGTAGATGAGTCCAACATGTGTATATTTAGAGGGTTCGATAAAAGACAGATGAGTCCATCATGTTCATACACAGAAAGCTGGCTCTACAGCTGATGAGTCCAACATGTCCATATACTGAGAACTAGCTACATATCAGACAAGTCCAATATGTTCATATACAGAGAGTTACCTACAGGGCAGAACAGTCCAACATATCCATATACAGAGAGCTAGGTACATGGTAGACGAGTCCAAAATGTACATATATGGAGAGATAGCTTCATGGCACTATAGTGCAACATTTCCATATACAGAGTTCTAGCTACATGACAGATGAGTCCAACATATCCATATATTGAGAGTTAGCTACATGGCAGATGAGTACAAGATGTCCATATACTGAGAGCAAGCTACATTGCAGACAAGTCCAATATCTTCATATACAGAGAGCTACATACGTGGCATATCAGTCCAACATACCAATGTACAGAGTGATAGCTACATGGAAGAGGAGTCCTAAATGTCCCTATATAGAGCACTAGCTACATGGCAGAGTAGTGCAACATTTCCATATACAGAGTTCTAGCTACATGGCAGATGAGTACAATGTGTCCATATACTGAAAGCTAGCTACATGGCAGATGAGTCCAACATGTCCATATACTGAGAGCTAGCTACAAGACAGATGAGTCCAACATTTTCATACACAGAGAGCTGGTTATATGACTGATGAGTCCAACATTTCCATAAAAAGAGAGCTTGCTACAGTGCAGACAATTCCAATATCTTTATAAACAGTGAGCTACCTACATGGCAGATCAGTCTAACAAATCCATGCACGGAGAGTTAGCTATATGTCAGATGAATCCAAAATGTCCATATACAGAGATAGCTACATGGCAGAGTAGTGCAACATGTCCATATACAGAGTTATAGCTACATGGCAGATGAGTACAACGTGTCCATATACTTAGAGGTAGCTACATGGCACAGTAGTCCAAGATGTCCATATATAGAGTACTAGCTACATTTGCACTGGGCAAATCTGCTGCACAGGAACTTTTTAAAGTATTGAAGAGCAGAGATGTCAGCTTGAGGACTAGGGTGCGCCTGACCCAG
>NW_006408989.1:964037-966985 GCF_000296735.1 Chrysochloris asiatica | reverse complement strand
AGATGAGTCCAACGTGTCCATATACTAACAGCTAGCTACATGGCAGATGAGTCCAACATGTGTATATACAGAGGACCACTAATAAGGCAGATGAGTCCAACATGTCCATAGATTGAGAGCTATCTACAAAACAGATGAGTCCAACATGTTCATACACAGAGAGCTGGCTATATGGCTGATGAGTCCAACATATCCATAAACAGAGAGCTTGCTACAGGGCAGACAATTCCAATATCTTTATAAACAGTGAGCTACCTACATGACAGATCAGTCCAATATATCCATGTACAGAGAAATAGCTACATGTCAATTGAGTCCAAAATGTTCATATACAGAGATAGCTACATGTCAGAGTAGTGCAACATGTCCATATGCAGAGTTCTAGCTATATGGCAGATGAGTGCAACATGTCCACATACTCAGAGCTATCTATATGGCAGAGTTGTCCAAGATGTCCATTTACAGAGTAATAGCCACATGGAAGATGACTCCCACATGTCCATATACTGAGAGCTAGCTACATGGCAGATGAGTCCAACATGTGTATATATAGAGGACTAGTAACAAGGCAGATGAGTCCAACATGTTCATACACAGAGAGCTGGCTACATGGCTGATGAGTCCAACACGTCCATATACAGAGAGCTAGCTACATGGCAGATAAGTCCAATATGTTCATACTCAGAGTGCTAACTACCTGGTATATCAGTCCCACATTTCCATGCACAGAGTTACAGCTACATGGCAGAAGAGTCCAAAATGTCCATATACAGAGAGCCAGCTACATATCAGAGTAGTGCAAGATTTCCATATACAGATGTCTAGCTACATGGCAGATGAGTCCAACATGTCCATATACTGAGAGATAGGTTCATGGGCAAGTAGTCCAACATGTCCATATCCAGAGTACTAGCTACATTGTAGATGAGTCCAACGTTTCCATATACTGAGAGCTAGATATATGGCAGAGTAGTTCAACAAGTCCATATACAACGTACTACCTACATGGCAGATGAGTCTAACATATTCATACAGAGAAAGCTGGCTATATGGCTGATGAGTCCAATATGTCCATATACTGAGAGTAAACTACATGGCAGATGAGTCCAACATGTGTATATTTAGAGGGCTCACTACAAGGCAGATGAGTCCAACATGTTCATACACAGAGAGCTGGCTACATGGCTGATAAGTCCAACATGTCCATATACTGAGAGCTAGCTACATGACAGACAAGTCCAATATGTTCACATACAGAGAGCTACATACATGGCAGTTCAGTCCAACATATCCATGTAGAGAGAGCTAGCTGCATGGCAGATGAGTCCAAAATGTCCATATACAGAGATCTAGCTACACAGCAGATGAGTCCAATGTGTCCATATACTGAGAGCTAGGTACATGGGCGAGTAGTCCAACACGTCCATATCCAGAGTACTAGCTACATTGTAGATGAGTCCAATGTATCCATATACTGAGAGCTAGCTATATGGCAGAGTAGTCCAACATGTGTATATATACAGTTGTTAAATGCCATCGAGTCGGTTCCAACCCATAGTGACCCTGTACAGGGTTTCCAAGGGTGTATATCTTTACGGGAGTAGAAAGCCTCATCTTTCTCCCACGGAATGGCTGGTAGTTTCGAACCACTGACCTTAAGGTTCGCAGCCCGATTCGTAACCACTACGCTACCAGACTCCATGTATATATACAGAGTACTAGCTATATGGCAGATGAGACCAACATGTGTATATATAGAGGGCTATCAACAAGGCAGATGAGTCCAACATGTTCATACAGAGAGAGCTGGCTACATGGCTGATGAGTCCAACATGTCCATATACTGAGAGCTAGCTACATGGCAGATAAGTCCAATATGTTCATATATAGAGAACTACCTACAGGACAGATCAGTCCAACATATTCATGCACAGAGAGCTAGCTATATGGAAGAGTAGTGCAACATTTACATATACAGGGTTCTAGCTATATGGCAGATCAGTCCAACATGTCCATATACTGAGAGCCACCTACATGTCAGAGTAGTCCAACACGTCCATATCCAGAGTTCTAGCTCCATGGCAGATAAGTCCAACATGTCCATATAAGGAGAGCTAGCTACAAGACAGATGAGTCCAACATGTTCATACACAGACAGCTGGATATGGCTGATGAGATCAACATGTCCATATACAGAGAGCTAGATACATGACAGACAATTCCAATATATTCATATAGAGAGAAGTACCTACATGGCATATCAGTCCAACATACCCATGTAAAGAGAGCTACCTACATGGCAAACGAGTCTAAAATGTCCATATACAGAGAGCTAGCTACATGGCAGAGTAGTCCATCATGTCCATATACAGGGTTCTAGCTACACGGCAGAGGATACCAACGTGTCCATATACTGAGGGCTCGCTACATGGCAGAGTAGTGCAACATTTCCATATACAGAATTCTAGCTACATGGCAGAGTTGTCCTATGTGTCCATATACTGAGAGCTAGCTTCATGGCAAAGTAGTCAAACATGTCCATATACAGAGTACTAGCTACATGGCAGATAGGTCCAACATGTGCATTTACAGAGAGTTAGCTACATGGCAGATGAGTTCAATAAGTGTATATTTAGAGGGCTAGGCACAAGGCAGATGAGTCCAACATGTTCATACACAGATAGCTGGCTAAATGGCTGATGAGCACAACATGTCCACATACTGAGAGCTAGCTACATGGCAGACAAGTCCAATATGTTCATATAACGAGAGCTATCTACATGTCAGATCAGTCCAAAATATCCAAGTACAGAGAGCTAGCTACATGGCAGATCAGTTCAAAATGTCCATACACAGACAGCTAGCTAGATGGCAGAGTAGTGCAACATGTCCATATACTGACATCTAGCTACATGGAAGAAGAATCCAACAAGTGTATATTTAGAGAG
>NW_006408989.1:961929-963417 GCF_000296735.1 Chrysochloris asiatica | reverse complement strand
ATGCTGGACTACTCTGCCATGTAGCTAGCTCTCAGCATATGGACACGTTGGACACATCTGCCATGTAGCTAGGACTGTGTATATGGAAGTGTTGCACTACTCTGCCATGTAGCTAGCTCTCTGTATATAGACAAGTTGGACTCATCTGCCTTGTAGCTAGAACTCTATATATGGAAATGTTGCACTACCCTGCCATGGAGCTAGCTCTTTGTATAGGAACATTTTGGACTCGTTTGCCATTGCCATGTAGCTAACTCTCTGTGCATGGATATGTTGGACAGATCTGCCAAGTTGATAGCCCTCTCTATATAAAAATAGTGGACTTGTTTGCCATGTAGCTAGCTAACAGTATATGGACACGTTGGACAAATCTGCCATGTAGCTAGAACTCTGTATATGGAAATGTTGCACTACACTGCCATGTAGCTATCTCTCTGTAAATAGATAAGTTGGAATCATCTGCCTTGTAGCTAGAACTCTGTATATGGAAATGTTACACTACCCTCCCATGTAGCTAGCTCTCTGTATATGGACATTTTGGACTTGTCTGCCATGTAGCTAACTCTCTGTACATGGATATGTTAGACTGATCTGCCAAGTAGGTAGCTCTCTGTATATGAACATATTAGGCTTGTCTTCCATGCAGGTAGCTCTCAATATACAGACACCTTGGACACATCTGCCATGCAGCTAGAACTCTGTATATGGAATTGATGCACTACCATGCCATTTAGCTAGTTTTCTGTATATGGACATTTTGGACTAGTCTGCCACGTAGCTTGAACTCTGTATATGGAAAAGTTGCACTGCTCTGCGATGTAGCTAGCTCTTTGTAAATGGACATTTTGGACTCATCTTCCATGTAGCTAGCTCTCTGTATATGGATATGTTGGACTGATCTGCAAAGTAGGTAGCTCTCTGTATATGAACATATTAGACTTGTCTGCCATGTGGCTGGCTTTCAGTATATGGAAACGTTGGAGTCATCTGCCATGTAGCTACAACACTGTATATCGAAATTTTGTACTACACCGCCATGTAGCTAGCTCTCTGTATATAGACAAGTTGGACTCATCTGCCGTGTAGCTAGAACTCTGCATATGGAAATGTTGCACTACCCAGTCATGTAGCCAGCTCTTTGTATATGGATACTTTGGTCTTGTCTGTCATGTAGCTAGCTCTCAGTACATGGATATGTTGGACTGATCAGCCAAGTAGGTAATTCTCTATATATGAACTTATGGGAATTGTCTGCCATGTAGGTAGCTATCAATATATGGACAACTTGGACACATCTGCCATGTAGCTAGAACTCTGTATATGGAAATGATGCACTACTCCGCCACGTAGCTAGCTCTCTGTATATGGACATTTTGGACTTGTCTTCCATGTATCTAGCTCTCTGTACATGGATATGTTGGACCGATCTGACAAGTAGTTAGTTCTCTGTATATGAACGTATTGGACTTGTCTGCCCTGTAGGTGGCT
>NW_006408989.1:944915-960337 GCF_000296735.1 Chrysochloris asiatica | reverse complement strand
TGGACTGATCATCCAAGTAGTTACCTTTTTGTATATGAACATATTGGACTTGTCTGCCATGTAAGTGGGTCTCAGTATGTGGACTAGTTGGACACATCTGCTATGTATCTAGTACCCTGAATATGGACATGTTGGACTACTGAGCCATGTAGCTAGCTCTCAGTATATGGACATGTTGGACACATCTGCCATGTAGCTAGAACTCTGTGTATGGAATTGTTGCACTACCATTCCATGTAGTTCCTTCTCTATATATAGACAAGTTGGACTCATCTGCCTTCTATCTAGAAATCTGTATATGATAATGTTGCACTACCCTGCCTTGTAGCTAGCTCTCTGTATATGGACATTTTGGACTCGTCTGCCATGTAGCTAGCTCTCTGTACATGGATATGTTGGGACTGATCTGCCAAGTAGGTAGCTCTCTGTATATGAACATATTGGACTTGTCTGCCATGTAGGTGAGGCTCAGTATATGGACTAGTTGGACACATCTGCTATGTGTCTAGTACCCTGAATATGGACACGTTGGACTACTGAGTCATGTAGCTAGCTCTCAGTATATGGACACGTTGGACATATCTACCATGTAGCTAGAACTCTGTATATGGAAAAGTTGCACTACCTTGCCATGTAGTTCCATCTCTATATATAGACAAGTTGGACTCATCTGTCTTCAATCTAGAAATCTGAATATGGTAATGTTGAATATGGACATTTTGGACTCATCTGCCATGTAGCTAGCTTTCTGTACATGGATATGTTGGACTGATCTGCCAATAGGTAGCTCTCTGTATATGAACATATTGGACTTGACTGCCAAAAACTAGCTTTCAGTATATGGACAAGTTGAACACATCTGCAAGGTAGGTAGAGCTCTGTATATGGAAGTATTACACTACTCTGCCATTTAGCTAACTCTCAGTATATGGACATGTTGGTCTCAAATAGCATATATCTAATACTCTGTACATGGAAATGTTGCACAACCTACCGTGTAGCTAGATCTCTGTATATAGACAAGTTGGACTCATCTGCCTTGTAGCTACAACTCTGTATATTGAAATGTTGCACTACCCTGCCATTTAGCTATCTCTCTCTATATGGACATTTAGGACTCGTCTTCCATGCAGCTAGCTGTCTATACATGGATATGTTGGACTGATCTGCCAAGTAGGTAGCTCTCTGTATATGAACATATTGGACTTGTATGCCATGAAGCTAGCTCTCAATATATGGACATGTTGGACTCATTAGCCAGGTCAGTAGTCCTCTTTATATGGACATGCCGGACTACTTTGCCATATACTAGCTCTCAGCATATGAACTCTTTGAACTCATCTGCCATGTAACTTGAACTCTGTATATGGAAATGTTGCACTACCCTGCCATGTAACTAGCTCTCTGTATATAGACAAGTTGAACTCATCTGCCTTGCAACTAGAACACGGTATATGGATATGTTACACTGATCTGCGAAGTAGGTAGCTCTCTGTATATGAACATATTGGACTTGGCTGTCATGTAGCTAGCTCTCAGTGTATGGACATGTTGGACTCATCTGACATGTAGCCAGCAATCTGTATATGGACATATTGGACTGCTCTGCCATGTAGCTAGCTCTGAGTGTATGGACACGTTGGACACATCTGCCATGAACCTAGAACTCTGTATATGGACATGTTGCCCTACCCTTCCATGTAGCTAGCACTCTGTATAAAGACATGATGGACTCATCTTCCTTGTACCTGGAACTCAGTATATGGAAATATTGCACTACCCTGTCATGTAGCTAACACTTTGTATAGGAACATTTTGGAATCGTTTGCCATGTAGCTAGCTCTCTGTATAAGGATATGCTGGACTGATCTGCCAAGTAGTTAGCCCTCTGAATATGAACATATTGGACTTTTTTGCCATGTAGCTAGCTCTCAGTATATGGACACGTTGGACACATCTGCCATGTAGCTAGAACTCTGTATCTGGAAATATTGCACTACACTGCCATGTTGATAGCTCTCTGTATATAGACAAGTTGGACTCATCTGCCTTGTAGCTAGAACTCTGTATATGGAAATGTTGAATTACCCTGCCATGTAGCTAGCTTTCTGCATATGGACATTTTGGACTCATCTGAGATGCAGCTAGCTGTCTATACATGGATATGTTGGACTGATCTGCCAAGTAGGTAGTTCTCTGTATATGAACATATTGGACGTGTCTGCCATGTAGACAACTCTCAGTATATGGACATGTTGGACTCATCTGCCATGTAGTTAGTACACTGTATATGGAAATGTTGCACTGCTCTGCCATGTAGCTAGCCCACAGTGTATGGACACATTGGACACATCTGCCATGTACCTAGAACTCTGTATATGGAAATGTTGCACTACCCTGCCATGTATTTCCATCTCTATATATAGACAAGTTGGACTCATCTGTCTTCTGTCTAGAAATCTGTATATGGAAATGTTGCACTACTCTGCCATGTTACTAGGTCTCTGTATATAGACAAGTTGAACTCATCTGCCTTGTAGCTAGATCTCTGTATATGGAAATGTTGCACTACTCTGCCATGTAGCTAGCTCTCTGTATATGGACCTTTAGGACTCATCTTCCCTGTAGCTAGCTGTCTATACATGGATATGTTGGACTGATCTGCCAAGTAAGTAGCTCTCTGTGTATGAACATATTGGACTTGTCTGCCATGTTGCCAGCTCTCAATATATGGACATGTTGGACTCATTACCCAGGTCACTAGTACTTTTATATGGTCATGTCGGACTACTCTGCCATGTACTAGCTCTCAGCATATGAACTATTTGAACTCATCTGCCATGTAGCTTGAACTCTGTATATGGAAATGTTGCACTAACCTGCCATGTAGCTAGCTCTCTGTATATAGACAAGTTGGACTCATCTGCCTTGCAGCTAGAACTCGGTATATGGATATGTTACACTTATCTGTGAAGTATGTAGCTCTCTATATATGAACATACAGGAATTGGCTGCCATGTAGTTAGCTCTCAGTATTTGGACATGTTGGACTCATCTGCCATGTAGCTAGTACCCTGTATATGGTTATGATGGACTACTCTGCAATGTAGCTAGTTCTCAGTGTATGGATACATTGGACATATATGTCATGTACCTAGAAATCTGTATATGGAAATGTTTCACTACTCTGCCATGTTGCTAGCTCTCTGTATAAAGACTAGTTGGACTCATCTGCCTTGTAGCTAGGTCTCTGTACATGGATATGTTGAACTTATCTGCCAAGTAGACAGCTCTCTGTATATGAACATATTGGACTTGCCTGCCATATAGGTAGCTCTCAGTACATGGACATGTTGGACTCATATGACATGTAGCTAGTAACCTGTATATGGACATATTGGACTGCTCTGCCATGTAGCTAGCTCTCAGTGTATGGACACGTTGGACACATCTGCCATGTAACTAGAACTCTGTATATGGAAATGTTGCTCTACACTGCATTGTTGCTAGCTCTCTGTAGATAGAAAAGATGGACTCATCTGCCTTGTACCTAGAACTCTGTATATGGAAATGTTGCACTACTCTGCCATATAGCTATCTCTCTGTATATGGACATTTTGTAATCATCTACCATGTAGCTAGCTCTCTGTACATGGATATGTTGGACTGATCTGCCAAGTAGGTAGCTCTCTGTATATAAACATATTGGAACTGTCTGACACCTTGGACACATCTTCCATGCAGCTATAACTCTGTATATGGAAATGTTGCACTACTCTACCATGTAGTTAGCTGTCTGTATATAGACAAGTTGGGCTAATCTGCCTAGCAGCTAGAACTCTGTATATAGAAATGATGCACTACCCTGCCATGTAGCTAGCTCTCTGTACTTGGGTATTTTGGATTGATGTGCCTTGCAGGTAGCTCACACTATATGGACACGTTGGACACATCTGCCATATAGCTAGAACTCTGTATATGGAAATGTTGCACTACCCTGTCAGGTGGCTAGCTCTCTGTATATGGACATTTAAGACTCATCTGCCTTGTAGCTAGAACTCTGTATATGGAAATGTTGCACTACCTTGCCATGTGGATAGCTCTCTGTATATGGACATTTTGGAGTCGTCTGCCATGTAGCTACCTACTGTATATGGATATGTTGGACTGATCTGACAAGTATGTAACTCTCTGAATATGGACATATTGGACATGTCTGCCCTGTAGGTGCCTCTCAGTATATGGACACTTTGGACACATCTGCCATGTAGCTAGAACTCTGTATATAGACAAGTTGGACTCATCTGCCATGTAGCTGGAACTCTGTATATGGAAATGTTGCATTATACTGCGATGTGGCTATCTGTAAATGGACATTTTGAACTCGTCAGTCATGTAGCTAGCTCTGTGAACATGTATATGTTGGACTGATCTGCCAAGTAGGTAGCTCTCTCTATATGAACATATTGGACATGTCTGCCCTTTAGGTGGCTCTCAGTATATGGACACGTTGGACACATCTGCCATGTAGCTACTACCCTGAATATGGACATGTTGGACTACTATGCCATGTAGCTAGCTCTCTGTGCATAGACATGCTGGACTGATCTGCCATGTAGTTAGCTCTCTGTATATAAACATGTGGGAATTGTCTGCCATGTAGCTAGATCTCTGTATATGAACCGGTTGGACTCATCTCCCTTGTAGCTAGTTCTATATAAATACTTCTTGGACTCATCTGCCATGTAGCTAACTCTCTGTATATGGACACGTTGGACTCATCTGCCATGTAGCTAGTACTCTGTATATGGAAATGTTGCACTAATCAGTCATGAACCTAGCTCTCTGCATCTGGACATTTTGCACTCGTCTGCCATGTCCCTAGCTCTCTGTGCATTGATATCTTGGACTGATCTGCCATGTAGGTACATCTCTGAATATGAACATATTGGACTTGTCTGTCATGTATCTAGCTCTTAGTATATGGACATTTTGGACTCCTCAGCCATGTAGCCAGCTCTCTCTGTATGAACCTGTTGGACTAATTTGCATTGTAGCTAGCCCTCTCAATGTACACATGTTTGACTCATCTGCCATGTAGCTAACTCTCAGTATATGGACATGATGGACTCATCTGCCTTGTAGCAAGTACTCTGTATATGGACATGTTGGATTACTCTGCCATGTAGCTAGCTCTCAGTATACGGACACGTTGGAATCATATGCAATGTAGCTAGTACTCTGTATTTGGAAATGTTGCACTTCTCTGTCATGAAGCTAGCTCTCTGTATATGGAAATTTTGGACTTGTCTGCCATGTAGCTAGCTCTCAGTACATAGATATGTTGGACTGATCTGCCAAGTAGGTAGCACTCTGTATAAGAACATATTGGATTTGTCTGCCATGTAAGTGGCTCTCAATATATGGACACGTTGTAAACATCTGCCATGTATCTACTACTCTGAATATGGACATGTGGGACTACTCTGCCATGTAATTAGCTCTCAGTATATGGACACGTTGGACACATCTGCCATGTAGCTGGAACTCTGTATGTGGAAATGGTGCGGTACTCTTGCATGTAGCAAGCTCTCTGTGTATAGACAAGTTGGACTCTTATGCCTTGTACCTAGAACTCTGTATATGGAAATAATTCACTACCCTGCCATGTAGCTAGCTCTCTGTATATGGACATTTGGGACTTGTCTGACATGTAGCTAGCTCTCTGTACATGGATAAGTTGGACTGATCTGCTAAGCAGGTAGCTCTCTGTATATGAACATATTGGGCATGTCTTCCATATAGCTAGTTCTCAGTATAAGAACATGTTGATCATATCTGCCATATAGCTAGAACTCTGTATATGGAAGTGTTGCACTAGTCTGCCATGTAGTTAGCTCTCTGTATATAGACAAGTTGGACTCATCTGACTTGTACATAGAACTCTGTATATGGACATATTAGACTGCTTTGCCATGTAGCTACCTCTCAGTGTAGGGAAACGTTGGACACATCTGCCATGTAGCTAGAAATCTGTATATGGAAATGTTCCTATACACTGCCCTCTAGCTAGCTGTCTTTAGATAGACAAGTTGGACTCAACTGCCTTGTAGCTAGAACTCTGTATATGGAAATGTTGCACAACCCTGTTATGTAGCTAGCTCTCTGTATATAGACAAGTTGGACTCATCTGCCTTGTAGCTAGTACTCTGTATATGGAAATGTTGCACTGCTCTGTCATTTAGCTAGCTATCTGTAAATGGACCTTTAAGACTATCTTCCACGTAGCTAGCTGTCTATACATGGATATGTTGGACTGATCTGCCAAGTAGGTAGCTCTCTGTATGTATGAACATATTGGTCTTGTCTGGCATGTAGCTAGCTCTCTGTATATAGACAAGTTGGACTCATCTGCCATGTAGCTAGAACTCTTTATTTGGAAATGTTGCACTACCCTGTCATGTGGCTAGTTCTCTGTATATGGCCATTTAGGACTCGTCTGCCATGTAGCTAGCTCTCTGTACATGGTTATGTTGGACTGATCAGCCAAGTAGGTAGCTACCTATATATGAATATACTGGACTTGTCTGCCCTGTAGGTGGCTCTCAGTATATGGACACATTGGACACATCTGCCATGTAGCTAGAACTCTGTATATGGAAATGTTGCACTACTCTGCCATGTGGCTAGCTCTCTATATATAGACAAGTTGAACTCATCTGCCTTGTAGCTAAAACACTATACATGGAAATGTTGCACTACCCTGCCATGTAGCTAGCTCCCTGTATATGGACATTTTGAACTCGTCTGCCGTGTAGCTAGTTCTCTGTACATGGATATGTTGAATTGAACAACCAATTAAGTACCTCTCTGTATATGAACATAATGGACTTGTCTACCATGTAGGTAGCTCTCAGTACATGGACATGTTGGATTCATCTGACATGTAGCTAGCGATCTGAATCTGGACATATTGGACTGCTCTGCCATGTAGCTACCTCTCAGTGTAGGGAAACGTTGGACACATCTGCCATATAGCTAGAAATCTGTATATGGAAATGTTGATCTACACTGCCCTGCAGCTAGCTGTCTTTAAATAGACAAGTTGGACTCATCTGCCTTGTAGCTAGAACTCTGTTTATGGAAATGTTGCACTACTCTGCCATGCAGATAGCTCTCAGTATATGGACATGTTGGACACATCTGCCATGTAGCTAGAAATCTGTATATGGAAATGTTGCACTACTCTGCCATGTAACTAAATCTCTGTATATAGACAAATTGTACTCATCTGCCTTATAGCTAGAACTTTGTATATGGAAATGTTGCACTACACAGTCATGTGGCTAGCTCTCTGTATATGGACATTTTTGACTCGTCTGCCATGTAGCTAACTCTCTGTACATGGATATGTTGGTCTGATCTGCCAAGTAGGTAGCTCCCTATATATGAACATATTGGCCTTGTCTGCCCTGTAGGTGGCTCTCAATATATGGACACATTGGACACATCTACCAAGTAGCTACTACCCTGAATATGGAAATGTTGGACTACTCTGCCATGTAGCTAGCTCTCAGTATATGGACACGTTGGACACATCTGCCTTGTAGCTAGAACTCTGTATATGGAAATGTTGCACTACTCTGCCATGTTGCTACCTCTCAGTATATGGACACATTGGACACATCTTCCATGCAGCTAGAACTCTGTATATGGAAATGTTGCACTATTCTAACATGTAGCTAACTCTCTGTGTATAGACAAGTTGTACTCATCTGCCATGTAGCTAGAACTCTGTATATGGAAATGTTGAAGTACACTGTCATGTGGATAGCTCTCTGTATATGGACATTTTCCACTTGTCTGCCATGTAGCTAACTCTCAGTACATGGATATGTTGGTCTGATCTGCCAAGAAGGTAGCTCCCTATATATGAACATATTGGCCTTGTCTTCCCTCTAGATGGCTCTCAATATATGGACACGTTGGACACATCTGCCATGTAACTACTACCCTGAATATGGACATGTTGGACTACTCTGCCCTGTAGCTAGCTCTCAGTATATGGACACGTTGGACACATCTGCCATGTAACTACTACCCTGAATATGGACATGTTGGACTACTCTGCCCTGTAGCTAGCTCTCAGTATATGGACACGTTGGACACATCTGCCATGTAACTACTACCCTGAATATGGACATGTTGGACTACTCTGCCCTGTAGCTAGCTCTCAGTATATGGACACGTTGGACACATCTGCCATGTAACTACTACCCTGAATATGGACATGTTGGACTACTCTGCCCTGTAGCTAGCTCTCAGTATATGGACACGTTGGACACATCTGCCATGTAACTACTACCCTGAATATGGACATGTTGGACTACTCTGCCCTGTAGCTAGCTCTCAGTATATGGACACGTTGGACACATCTGCCATGTAACTACTACCCTGAATATGGACATGTTGGACTACTCTGCCCTGTAGCTAGCTCTCAGTATATGGACACGTTGGACACATCTGCCATGTAACTACTACCCTGAATATGGACATGTTGGACTACTCTGCCCTGTAGCTAGCTCTCAGTATATGGACACGTTGGACACATCTGCCATGTAACTACTACCCTGAATATGGACATGTTGGACTACTCTGCCCTGTAGCTAGCTCTCAGTATATGGACACGTTGGACACATCTGCCATGTAACTACTACCCTGAATATGGACATGTTGGACTACTCTGCCCTGTAGCTAGCTCTCAGTATATGGACACGTTGGACACATCTGCCATGTAACTACTACCCTGAATATGGACATGTTGGACTACTCTGCCCTGTAGCTAGCTCTCAGTATATGGACACGTTGGACACATCTGCCATGTAACTACTACCCTGAATATGGACATGTTGGACTACTCTGCCCTGTAGCTAGCTCTCAGTATATGGACACGTTGGACACATCTGCCATGTAACTACTACCCTGAATATGGACATGTTGGACTACTCTGCCCTGTAGCTAGCTCTCAGTATATGGACACGTTGGACACATCTGCCATGTAACTACTACCCTGAATATGGACATGTTGGACTACTCTGCCCTGTAGCTAGCTCTCAGTATATGGACACGTTGGACACATCTGCCATGTAACTACTACCCTGAATATGGACATGTTGGACTACTCTGCCCTGTAGCTAGCTCTCAGTATATGGACACGTTGGACACATCTGCCATGTAACTACTACCCTGAATATGGACATGTTGGACTACTCTGCCCTGTAGCTAGCTCTCAGTATATGGACACGTTGGACACATCTGCCATGTAACTACTACCCTGAATATGGACATGTTGGACTACTCTGCCCTGTAGCTAGCTCTCAGTATATGGACACGTTGGACACATCTGCCATGTAACTACTACCCTGAATATGGACATGTTGGACTACTCTGCCCTGTAGCTAGCTCTCAGTATATGGACACGTTGGACACATCTGCCATGTAACTACTACCCTGAATATGGACATGTTGGACTACTCTGCCCTGTAGCTAGCTCTCAGTATATGGACACGTTGGACACATCTGCCATGTAACTACTACCCTGAATATGGACATGTTGGACTACTCTGCCCTGTAGCTAGCTCTCAGTATATGGACACGTTGGACACATCTGCCATGTAACTACTACCCTGAATATGGACATGTTGGACTACTCTGCCCTGTAGCTAGCTCTCAGTATATGGACACGTTGGACACATCTGCCATGTAACTACTACCCTGAATATGGACATGTTGGACTACTCTGCCCTGTAGCTAGCTCTCAGTATATGGACACGTTGGACACATCTGCCATGTAACTACTACCCTGAATATGGACATGTTGGACTACTCTGCCCTGTAGCTAGCTCTCAGTATATGGACACGTTGGACACATCTGCCATGTAACTACTACCCTGAATATGGACATGTTGGACTACTCTGCCCTGTAGCTAGCTCTCAGTATATGGACACGTTGGACACATCTGCCATGTAACTACTACCCTGAATATGGACATGTTGGACTACTCTGCCCTGTAGCTAGCTCTCAGTATATGGACACGTTGGACACATCTGCCATGTAACTACTACCCTGAATATGGACATGTTGGACTACTCTGCCCTGTAGCTAGCTCTCAGTATATGGACACGTTGGACACATCTGCCATGTAACTACTACCCTGAATATGGACATGTTGGACTACTCTGCCCTGTAGCTAGCTCTCAGTATATGGACACGTTGGACACATCTGCCATGTAACTACTACCCTGAATATGGACATGTTGGACTACTCTGCCCTGTAGCTAGCTCTCAGTATATGGACACGTTGGACACATCTGCCATGTAACTACTACCCTGAATATGGACATGTTGGACTACTCTGCCCTGTAGCTAGCTCTCAGTATATGGACACGTTGGACACATCTGCCATGTAACTACTACCCTGAATATGGACATGTTGGACTACTCTGCCCTGTAGCTAGCTCTCAGTATATGGACACGTTGGACACATCTGCCATGTAACTACTACCCTGAATATGGACATGTTGGACTACTCTGCCCTGTAGCTAGCTCTCAGTATATGGACACGTTGGACACATCTGCCATGTAACTACTACCCTGAATATGGACATGTTGGACTACTCTGCCCTGTAGCTAGCTCTCAGTATATGGACACGTTGGACACATCTGCCATGTAACTACTACCCTGAATATGGACATGTTGGACTACTCTGCCCTGTAGCTAGCTCTCAGTATATGGACACGTTGGACACATCTGCCATGTAACTACTACCCTGAATATGGACATGTTGGACTACTCTGCCCTGTAGCTAGCTCTCAGTATATGGACACGTTGGACACATCTGCCATGTAACTACTACCCTGAATATGGACATGTTGGACTACTCTGCCCTGTAGCTAGCTCTCAGTATATGGACACGTTGGACACATCTGCCATGTAACTACTACCCTGAATATGGACATGTTGGACTACTCTGCCCTGTAGCTAGCTCTCAGTATATGGACACGTTGGACACATCTGCCATGTAACTACTACCCTGAATATGGACATGTTGGACTACTCTGCCCTGTAGCTAGCTCTCAGTATATGGACACGTTGGACACATCTGCCATGTAACTACTACCCTGAATATGGACATGTTGGACTACTCTGCCCTGTAGCTAGCTCTCAGTATATGGACACGTTGGACACATCTGCCATGTAACTACTACCCTGAATATGGACATGTTGGACTACTCTGCCCTGTAGCTAGCTCTCAGTATATGGACACGTTGGACACATCTGCCATGTAACTACTACCCTGAATATGGACATGTTGGACTACTCTGCCCTGTAGCTAGCTCTCAGTATATGGACACGTTGGACACATCTGCCATGTAACTACTACCCTGAATATGGACATGTTGGACTACTCTGCCCTGTAGCTAGCTCTCAGTATATGGACACGTTGGACACATCTGCCATGTAACTACTACCCTGAATATGGACATGTTGGACTACTCTGCCCTGTAGCTAGCTCTCAGTATATGGACACGTTGGACACATCTGCCATGTAACTACTACCCTGAATATGGACATGTTGGACTACTCTGCCCTGTAGCTAGCTCTCAGTATATGGACACGTTGGACACATCTGCCATGTAACTACTACCCTGAATATGGACATGTTGGACTACTCTGCCCTGTAGCTAGCTCTCAGTATATGGACACGTTGGACACATCTGCCATGTAACTACTACCCTGAATATGGACATGTTGGACTACTCTGCCCTGTAGCTAGCTCTCAGTATATGGACACGTTGGACACATCTGCCATGTAACTACTACCCTGAATATGGACATGTTGGACTACTCTGCCCTGTAGCTAGCTCTCAGTATATGGACACGTTGGACACATCTGCCATGTAACTACTACCCTGAATATGGACATGTTGGACTACTCTGCCCTGTAGCTAGCTCTCAGTATATGGACACGTTGGACACATCTGCCATGTAACTACTACCCTGAATATGGACATGTTGGACTACTCTGCCCTGTAGCTAGCTCTCAGTATATGGACACGTTGGACACATCTGCCATGTAACTACTACCCTGAATATGGACATGTTGGACTACTCTGCCCTGTAGCTAGCTCTCAGTATATGGACACGTTGGACACATCTGCCATGTAACTACTACCCTGAATATGGACATGTTGGACTACTCTGCCCTGTAGCTAGCTCTCAGTATATGGACACGTTGGACACATCTGCCATGTAACTACTACCCTGAATATGGACATGTTGGACTACTCTGCCCTGTAGCTAGCTCTCAGTATATGGACACGTTGGACACATCTGCCATGTAACTACTACCCTGAATATGGACATGTTGGACTACTCTGCCCTGTAGCTAGCTCTCAGTATATGGACACGTTGGACACATCTGCCATGTAACTACTACCCTGAATATGGACATGTTGGACTACTCTGCCCTGTAGCTAGCTCTCAGTATATGGACACGTTGGACACATCTGCCATGTAACTACTACCCTGAATATGGACATGTTGGACTACTCTGCCCTGTAGCTAGCTCTCAGTATATGGACACGTTGGACACATCTGCCATGTAACTACTACCCTGAATATGGACATGTTGGACTACTCTGCCCTGTAGCTAGCTCTCAGTATATGGACACGTTGGACACATCTGCCATGTAACTACTACCCTGAATATGGACATGTTGGACTACTCTGCCCTGTAGCTAGCTCTCAGTATATGGACACGTTGGACACATCTGCCATGTAACTACTACCCTGAATATGGACATGTTGGACTACTCTGCCCTGTAGCTAGCTCTCAGTATATGGACACGTTGGACACATCTGCCATGTAACTACTACCCTGAATATGGACATGTTGGACTACTCTGCCCTGTAGCTAGCTCTCAGTATATGGACACGTTGGACACATCTGCCATGTAACTACTACCCTGAATATGGACATGTTGGACTACTCTGCCCTGTAGCTAGCTCTCAGTATATGGACACGTTGGACACATCTGCCATGTAACTACTACCCTGAATATGGACATGTTGGACTACTCTGCCCTGTAGCTAGCTCTCAGTATATGGACACGTTGGACACATCTGCCATGTAACTACTACCCTGAATATGGACATGTTGGACTACTCTGCCCTGTAGCTAGCTCTCAGTATATGGACACGTTGGACACATCTGCCATGTAACTACTACCCTGAATATGGACATGTTGGACTACTCTGCCCTGTAGCTAGCTCTCAGTATATGGACACGTTGGACACATCTGCCATGTAACTACTACCCTGAATATGGACATGTTGGACTACTCTGCCCTGTAGCTAGCTCTCAGTATATGGACACGTTGGACACATCTGCCATGTAACTACTACCCTGAATATGGACATGTTGGACTACTCTGCCCTGTAGCTAGCTCTCAGTATATGGACACGTTGGACACATCTGCCATGTAACTACTACCCTGAATATGGACATGTTGGACTACTCTGCCCTGTAGCTAGCTCTCAGTATATGGACACGTTGGACACATCTGCCATGTAACTACTACCCTGAATATGGACATGTTGGACTACTCTGCCCTGTAGCTAGCTCTCAGTATATGGACACGTTGGACACATCTGCCATGTAACTACTACCCTGAATATGGACATGTTGGACTACTCTGCCCTGTAGCTAGCTCTCAGTATATGGACACGTTGGACACATCTGCCATGTAACTACTACCCTGAATATGGACATGTTGGACTACTCTGCCCTGTAGCTAGCTCTCAGTATATGGACACGTTGGACACATCTGCCATGTAACTACTACCCTGAATATGGACATGTTGGACTACTCTGCCCTGTAGCTAGCTCTCAGTATATGGACACGTTGGACACATCTGCCATGTAGCTAGAATTCTGTAAATGTAAATGTTGTACTACTCTGCCATGTAGATCGCTCTCTGTATATAGACAAGTTGGACTCATCTGCCTTGTAGCTGACACTCTATATATGGAAATGTTTCACTAACCTGCCATGTAGCTAACTCACTGTATATGGACATTTTGTACTCGACTACCATGTAGCTAGTTCTCCGCACATGGAAATTTTACACTGATCTGTGAAATATGTAGCTCTCTGTATATGAATATATTGGTCTTGTCTGCCGTGTAGGTGGCTCTCAGTATATGGACACGTTGGACACATCTGCCATGTGTAGCTACTACCCTGAATATGCACATGATGAATTACTCTATCGTGTAGATAGCTCTCAGTATATAGACACGTTGGACACATCTTCCTTGTCTCTGGAACTCTGAATATGGAAATGTTGCACTACTCTACCATGTAGCTAACTCTCTGTATATAGACAAGTTGGATGAATCTGCCATGTAACTAAAACTCTGTATATGCAAATGTTGCATTACCCTGCCATGTGGCTATCTTTCTGTATATGGACATTTTGGATTCGTCTGCCATATAACTAGCTCTCTGTACATGGATATGTTGGACTGATCTGACAAGAAGGTAGCCCCCTGTATATGAACATAATGGACTTGTCTGCCATGTAGGTGGGTCTCAGTTTATGGACTAGTTGGACACATCTGCCATGTATCTAGTACCCTGAATATGGACACGTTGGACTACTGAGCCATGTAGGTAGCTCTCAGTATATGTACAAGTTGGACACATCTGCCATGTAGCTAGAACTCTGATTATGGAAATGTTGCACTACCCTGCCAGGGAGTTCCATCTCTATATATAGACAAGTTGGACTCATCTGCCTTCTGTCTAGGAATCTGTATATGGAAATGTTGCACTAGCCTGCCATATAGCTATTTCTCTGTATATGGACATTTTGGAATCGTCTGCCATGTAGCTTGCACTCTGTACATGGATATGTTGGACTGATCTGCAAAGTAGGTAGCTCTCTGTATATGAACATATTGGACTGCTCTGAAAAAACTAGCTCTCACTATATGGACACGTTGGACACATCTGCCATGTAGATAGAAATCTGTTTATGGAAGCGTTGCACTACTCTGCCATGTAACTAACTCTCAATATATGGACATGTTGGTCTCAACTAGCATGTAGCTAATACTCTGTATATGGAAATGTTGCAAAACCCTACGTGTAGCTAGCTCTCTGTATATGGACCTTTAGGACTCGTCTTCCATGTAGCTAGCTGTCTATACATGGATATGTTGGACTGATCTGCCAAGTAGATAGCTCTCTGTATATGAACATATTGAACTTGTCTGCCATGTAGCTAGCTCTCAATATATGGACATGTTGTACTCATTAGCCAGGTCACTAGTACCCTTTATATGATCATGTC
>NW_006408989.1:939852-943922 GCF_000296735.1 Chrysochloris asiatica | reverse complement strand
AGACGACTCTGGCATGTAGCTATCTCTCAGTGTATGGACACGTTGGACATATCTGTCATGTACCTAGAACTCTGTATATGGTAATGTTGCACTACTCTGCCATGTTGCTAGCTCTGTGTATATAGACAAGTTGGACTCATCTGCCTGGTAGCTAGGTCTCTGTATATGGAAATGTTACACTACCCTGCCATGTAGCTAGCTCTCTGTACGTGGATATGTTGAACTTATCTGCCAAGTATGTAGTTCTCTGTATATGAACATATTGGACTTGCCTGCCATGTAGGTAGCTCTCAGTACATGGACATGTTGGACTCGTCTGACATGTAGCTAGCAATCTGTATATGGACATATTGGACTTCTCTGCCATGTAGCTAGCTCTCAGTGTATGGACACTTTGGGAATATCTGCCATGTACATAAAATTCTGTATATGAATATGCTGCCCTACCTTGCCATGTAGCTAACACTCTGTATATAGACAAGATGGACTCATCTGCCTTGTACCTAAAACTCTGTATATAGAAATGTTGCACTACCCTGCCATATAGCTATCTCTCTATATGGACATTTTGTACTCGTCTGCCATGCAGCTAGCTCTCTGTACATGGATATGTTGGACCGATCTGGCAAGTAGGTAGCTCTCTGTATATGAACATATTGGACTTGGCTGACATATAGCTAGCTATCAGTATATGCACACCTTGGACACATCTGCCATGTACATAGAACTCTGTATATTGAAGTGTTGTACTACTCTGCCATGTAGCTAAGTCTCTGTATACAGACAAGTTGGAGTCATCTGCCTTGTACATAGAATTCTGTATATGGAAATGTTGCACTACCATGCCATGTAGCTAGCTCTTTGTATAGGGACATTTTGGTCTCCTTTGCAATGTAGCTAGCTCCCTGTACATGGATATTTTGGACTGATCTGCCAAGTAGGTAGCCCTCTGTATATGAACATATTGGACTTGTCCCAATGTACATAGCTTTCAGTATATGGACACATTGGACAAATCTGCCATGTAGCTAGAACTCTGAATATGGGAATGTAACAATACTCTGCCATGTAGCTAGCTTTCTGTATATAGACTAGTTGGACTCATCTGCCTTGTAGCTAGAACTCTGTATATGGAAATGTTACACTACCCTGCCATGTAGCTTGCTCTCTGTATATGGACATTTTGGACTCATGTGACCTCTAGCTAGCTGTCTATACATGGATATGTTGGAATGATCTGGCAAGTAGGTAGCTCTCTTTATATGAACATATTGGACTTGTCTGCCATGTAGACAGCTCTCAGTATATGGACATTTTCGACTCATCTGCCATGTAGTTAGTACACTGTATATGGACATTTTGGAATTCTCTGCCATGTAGCTAGCTCACAGTGTATGGACACGTTGGACACATCTGCCATGTAGCTAGAACAATGTATAAGGAAATGTTGCACTACTCTGCCATGTAGGTAGCTCTCTGTATATAGACAAGTTGAACTCATCTGCATGTAGCTAGAACTCTGTATATGGAAATGTTGCACTAATTTGCCATGTAGGTAGCTCTCTGTATATAGACAAAACTGGACACATCTGCCTTGTAGCTAGATCTCTGTATATGGAAATGTTGCACTACCCTGCCATTTGGCAAGCTCTCTGTATATGGACATTTTGGACTCATCTACCATGTAGCTAGCTCTGTGTACATGGATATGTCAGACGGATCTGCCAAGTAGCTAGCTCTCTGTATATGAGCATATTGGACTTGTCTGCCATGTAGCTAGCTCTCAGTATATGGACTAGTTGGACACATCTGCCATGTATCTAATACACTGAATATGAACATGTTGGACTACTCTGCCTTGTAGTTAGCTCTCAGTATATGGACACTTTGGACACATCTGCCATGTAGCTAGAACTCTCTATATGGAAATGTTGCACTACCCTTCCATGTAGTTCCATCTCTATATACAGACAAGTTGGACTCATTTGCCTTCTATCTAGAAATCTGTATATGGAAATGTTGCACTACCCTGCCATGTACCTTGATCTCTGTATATGGTTATTTTGGACTTGTCTGTCATGTAGCTAGCTCTCTGTACATTGATATGTTGGACTGATCTGCCAAGTAGGTAGCTCTCTGTGTATGAAAATATTGGACTTGTCTGCCATATAGCTAGCTCTCAGTATATGGACACGTTGGACACAACTGCCATGTAGATAGAACTCTGTATATGGAAGTGTTGCACTACTCTGCCATGTAGCTAACGCTAAGTATATGGACACGTTGGTCTTAACTGCCATGTAGCTAGTACTCTGTATATGGAAATGTTCTACAACCCTCCCATGTAGCTAGCTCTCTTTATATAGACAAGTTGGACTCATCTGCCTTGTAGCTAGTACTTTGTATATGGAAATGTTGCACTACCCTGACATTTAGCTTGCTCTCTCTATATGGACCTTTAGGACTCATCTTCCATGTAGCTAGCTGTCTATACATGGATATGTTGGACTGATCTTCCCAGTAGGTAGCTCTCTGTATATGAACATATTGGACTTCTCTTCCATGTAGCTAGCTCTCAATATATGGACATGTTGGACTCATTAGCCAGTTCACTAGTACTCTTTATATGAACATGTCATACTACTCTGCCATGTATTAGCTCTCAGCATATGAACTCTTTGAACTCATCTGACACATAGCTTGAACACTGTATATGGAAATGTTGCACTACCCTGCCATGTGGAAAGCTCTCTGTATATAGACAAGTTGGACTCATCTGCCTTGCAGCTAGAACTCACTATATGGATATGTTACACTGATCTGTGAAGTAAGTAGCTCTCTGTGTATGTACATATTGGAATTGGCTACCATGTAGCTAGCTCTCAGTATTTGGACATGTTGGACTTATCTGCCATGTAGCTAGTATCCTGTATATTGTTATGTTGGACTATTCTGCCATGTAGCTAGCTCTCAGTATTTGGACATGTTAGACTCATCTGCCATGTAGATAGTACCCTTTATATGGTTATGTTGGACTACTCTCCCATGTAGCTAGCTCTCAGTGTATGGACACGTTGAACATATCTGTCATGTACCTAGAAATCTGTATATGGAAATGTTCCACTACTCTGCCATGTTGCTAGCGCTCTGTATATGGACATTTTGGACTCTTCAGCCATGTAGCTAGCTCTCTGTACATGGAGATGTTGGACTGATCTGCCAAGTAGGTAGCTCTCTGTATATGAACATATTGGAACTGACTGCCATGTAGCTAGCTCTCATTACATGGACACCTTGGACACATCTGCAATGCAGCTATAACTATGTATATGGAAATGTTGCAATACTCTGCCATGTAGTTATCTGTCTGTATATAGACAAGTTGGACTAATGTCCCTAGTAGATAGAACTCTGTAAATAGAAATGTTACACTACCATGCCATCTAACTAGCTCTCTGTACATTGATATTTTAGACTGATTTGCCATATAGGTAGCTCACACTATATGGACACGTTGGATACATCTGCCATGTAGCTAGAACTCTGTATATGGAAATGTAGCTCTACAGTGCCCTGTTGCTAGCTGTCTGTAGATAGACAAGTTGGACTCATCTGCCTTTTAGCTAGAACTCTATGGAAATGTTGCAATACTCTGCCATGCAGCAAGCTCTCAGTTTATGGACACGTTGGACACATCTGCCATGTAGCTAGAACTCTGTATATGGAAATGTTGCAATACTCTGCCATGTAGGTAGCTCTCTGTATATAGACAAGTTGTACTCATCTGCCTTGTAGCTAGAACTATGTATATGGAAATGTTGCACTACACAGTCATGTGGCTAGCTCTTTGTATATGGACATTTTCGCCTCGTTTGCCATGGAGCTAGCTCTCTGTACATGGATATGTTGGTCTGATCCGCCAATTAGGTAGCTCCATATATATGAACATATTGGCCTTCTCTGCCCTGTAAGTGGCTCTCAATATATGGACATGTTGGACACATCTGCCAAGTAGCTACTACCCAGAATATGGACATGTTGGACTACTCTGCCATGTAGCTAGCTCTCAG
>NW_006408989.1:935627-939752 GCF_000296735.1 Chrysochloris asiatica | reverse complement strand
CATCTGCCTTGTAGCTAGAAATCTGAATATGTAAATGTTGCACTACTCTGTCATGTAGCTAACTCTCTGTATATAGACAAGTTGGATGAATATGCCATGTAGCTAGAACTCTGTATATGGAAATGTTGCAGTGCCTTGCCATGTGGCTAGCTCTCTGTATATGGACATTTTGGACTCGTATGCCATATAGCTAGCTCCCTATACATTGATATGTAGAACTGATCTGCCAAGTAGGTAGCTCTCTGTATATGAGCATATTGGACTTGCCTGCCTTGTAGGTAGCTCTCAGTACATGGACATGTTGGACTCATCTGACATGTAGCTAGCAGCCTGTATATGGACATATTTGACTGCTCTGCCATGTAGCTAGCTCTCAGTGTATGGACACGTTGGACACATCTGCCATGTACCTAGAACTCTGTATATGGAAATGTTGCTCTACACGACATTGTAGCTAGCTCTCTGTATATAGAGAAGATGGACTCATCTGCCTTTTACCTAGAACTCTGTATAAGGAAATGTTGCACTACTCTACCATATAGCTATCTCTCTGTATATGGACATTTTGTACTCGTCTGCCATGTAGCTAGCTCTCTGTACATGAAGATGTTGGACTGATCTTCCAAGTAGGTAGCTCTCTGTATATGAACATATTGGAACTGTCTGCCATGTAGCTAGCTCTCAGTATATGGACACCTTGGACACATCTGCCATGCAGCTATAACTCTGTATATGGAAATGTTGCACTACTCTGCCATGTAGTTAGCTGTCTGTTCATATACAGAGAGCTAGCTACATGGCAGGGAAGAGAAACAGTTCCATATACAGAGTTCCCGGTACAAGCCAGATGAGTTCAACTTGTCTATATACAGAGAGCAAGCTACATGGCAGAGTAGCACACCATTTCCAAATAAAGAGATCTAGCTACATAGCATATTTGTCCAACATGTCCATATATTCAGAACTAGCTACATGACAGAGCAGTCCAACATGTCCATATTCAGGGTAGTATCTACTTGGCAGATGTGTCCAACGTGTCCATATATTGAGAGACACTTACATGGCAGACAAATCCTATATGTTCATATATAGAGAGCTACCTAGTTGGCATATCAGTCCAACATATTCTTGGTCAGAGAGCTATCTACATGACAGAGTAGTCAATATGTCCATATTCAGGGTTCTAGCTACATGCCAGATATGTCCAACTTCTCCATATACTGAGAGCCACCTACATGACAGACAAGTCCAATATGTTCATACACTGAGAGCTACCGACTTGGCAGATCAGCCTAACATATCCATGTACAGAGAGCTAGGTATATGGCAGATGAGTCCAAAATGTCCATATACAGAGAGCTAGGTACATGGTAGGGTAAAGCAACATTTCCATACACATAGTTCTAGCTACAAGACGGATGAGTCCAACTTGTCTATATCCAGAGATCTAGCTACATGGCAGTGTAGTGCAACATATCCATATACAGAGTTCTAGCTACATGGCAGATGTGATCACGGTGTCCATATACTGACAGCTAGCTACATGTCCGAGTAGTCCAACATATCCATATACAGAGTTCTAGTGACATGACAGATGAGTCCAACATGTCCATATACTGAGAGCTCGCTTTATGGAAGAGTAGTCCAACATGTCCATATACTGAATACTAGCTACATGGCAGAAGAGTCCAACATGTTCATATACTGAGAATTAGCTGCTGTCAGATTAGTTCAACATGTATATACATAGCATACTAGCTACAAGGTAGATGAGTCCAACGTGTTTATACAGAGAGAGCTGGCTACATGGCTGATGAGTCCAAATTATCCATATACAGAGAGCTAGCTACATGACAGACAAGTGCAATATGCTCATATACAGAGAGCTACCTACATAGCAGATCAGTCCAACAGATCCATGCTCAGAGGACTATCTACAAGGCAACTGAGTCTAAAATATCCATATACAGAGAGCTAACTACACGGCAGAGTAGTGCATTATTTCCATTTACAGAGTTCTAGCTACATGGCTGATGAGTCCACTTGTCTATACACTGAGAGCTAGCTACATGGCAGAGTCGTCCAACATGACCATATTCTGAGTTCTAGCTACATGACAGATGTGTACAACATTTCCATATACTGGGAGCTAGCTACATGGCAGACAAGTCCAATATGTTCATATACAGAGAGCTACCTACAATATATCCATGTACAGAGAGCTAGCTACATGGCAGACGAGTCCTAAATGTCCATATAGAGAGAGCTAGCTACATGGCAGGGTAGTGCAACATTTCCATATACACAGTTCTAGCTAAAAGGCAGATGAGTCCAACTTGTCTATATACAAAGAGCTAGCTACATGCAGAGTAGTCCAACATTGCCATATACAGAGTTCTAGCTACATGGCACATGTGTCCAACGTGTCCATATACTGAGAGCTAGCTACATGGTAGAGTAATCCAACATTTCCATATACAGGCTATTAGCTACATGGCAGATTAGTCCAACATATCCATATACAGAGAGGTAGCTACAAGGCAGAAAAGTCCAGTATGTTCCTATACAGATAGCTACCTACATGGCAGATCAGTGCAACACATCCTTGTCCATAGAGCTAGCCACATAGCATACTAGTCCAAAATATCCCTATACAGAGAGCTAGCTACATGACAAGGAAGTGTAACAGTTCCATATACAGAGTTCTAGCTACAAGGTAGATGAGTCCAACTTGTCTATAAACACAGAGCTAGCTTCATGGCAGTGTAGAGCAACATTTCCATACACAGAGTTCTAGCAACATGGCAGATGTGTCCAATGTGTCCATATACTGTGAGCTAGCAACATGGCAGACTAGTCCAATATATTCATATACAGAGAACTAACTACTTGTCAGATCGGTCAAACATATCCGTGTACAGAGAGCTAGGAACGTGGCAGATGATTCGAAAATGTCCATATACAGAGAGCTAGCTACATGACAGAGTAAAGCAGCATTTCCAAATACAGACTTCTAGATATATGGCAGATGTATCCACCGCGTCCATACATGGAGAGCTAGCTACATGGCAGAGCAGTCCAACATGTCCATATACAGTGTACTAGCTACATGGCAGGTGAGTCCAATATGTCCATATACTGAGAGCTAACTACAAGGAAGAAAAGTCCAATATGTTCATATACAGAGAGCTAGCTACTTGGCAGATCAATCCAACATATTCATGTAAAGAGAGCTAGCAATATGGCAGACGAGTCGAAAATGTCCAAATACAGAGAGCTAACTACATGGCAGTGTAGTGCAACATTTCCATATACAGCGTTCTAGCTACAAGGCAGATGAATCCAACTTGTCTATTTACAGAAAGCTAGGTACATGGCAGAGTACGCCAACATGAACATATTCCGAGTTCTAGCTACATGGCAGATGTGTACAACGTTTCCATATACTGGGAGCTAGCTACATGGCAGAAAAGTCCAATATGTTCATATACAGAGAGCTACCTACACCATATCCATGTACAGAGAGCTAGCTACATGGCAGACGAGTCCAAAATGTCCATATAGAGAGAGTTAGCTATATGGCAGGGTAGTGCAACATTTCCATATATAGAGTTCTACCTACAAGGCTGATGTGTACAAGGAGTCCATATATTGAGAGCTACTTACATGGCAGATGATTCGAAAATGTCCATATACAGAGAGCTAGCTACATGGCATTGTAGAGCAACATTTCCATATAAAGAGTTCTAGCAACATGGTAGATGTGTCCAATGTGTCCATATACTGAGAGCTAGCAACATGGCAGACAAGTTCAATATATTCATATACAGAGAACTAACTACTTGTCAGATTGGTCAAACATATCCATGTACAGAGAGCTAGGAACGTGGCAGATGATTCGAAAATGTCCATATACAGAGAGCTAGCTACATGGCAAGGTAGGGCCACATTCCCATTTACAGAGTTCTAGCTACAAGGCAGGTGAGTCCATTTGTCTATACACAAAGAGCTAGCTACATGGCAGACAAGTAAAAAATGTCCATATACAGAGAGCTAGACACATGGCAGAGTAGTGCAACATTTCCATATACAGAGTTCTAGCTACATGGCACATGTGTCCAAAGT
>NW_006408989.1:928892-935527 GCF_000296735.1 Chrysochloris asiatica | reverse complement strand
CCATATACAGAGAGCTAGACACATGGCAGAGTAGTGCAACATTTCCATATACAGAGTTCTAGCTACATGGCACATGTGTCCAAAGTGTCCATATACTGGGAGCTAGCTACATAGTAGAGTAGTCCAACATGTCCATATACAGGGTACGAGCTACATGGCAGATGAGTCTAACATATCCATATACAGAGAGCCAGCTACAAGGCAGAAAAGACCAGTATGTTCATATACAGATAGCTACCTACTTGGCAGATCAGTGCAAAACATTCTTGTCCAGAGAGCTAGCTACATAGCAGATGAGTCCAAAATATCCCTATACAGAGAGCTAGCTACATGACAGGGAAGTGCAATAGTTCCATATACAGAGTTCTAGCTACAAGGTAGATGAGTCCTACTTGTCTATAAACACAGAGCTAGCTACATGGCAGAGTACTCTAACATGCCCATATTCAGAGTTCTAGCTACATGGCAGATGTATACAACGTTTCCAAATACTGAGAGCTAGCTACATGGCAGATATGTCCAATATGTTCATATACAGAGAACTAGACACATGGCAGAGTAGTGCAACATTTCCATATACAGAGTTCTAGCTACATGGCACATGTGTCCAAGGTGTCCATATTCTGGGAGCTAGCTACATGGTAGAGTAGTCCAACATGTCCATATACAGGGTACTAGCTACATGGCAGTTGAGTCCAACATATCCATATACAGAAAGCTAGCTACAAGGCAGAAAAGTCCAGTATGTTCATTTACAGATAGCTACCTACTTGGCAGATCGGTACAACAAATCCATGTGCAGAGAGCTAGCTACATAGCCGACGAATCCAAAATATCCATATACAGAGAGCTAGCTAGATGACACGGAAGTGCAACAGTTCCATATACAGAGTTATAGCTACAAGTTAGATGAGTCCTACTTGTCTATAAACAGAGAGCTAGCTACATGGCAGTGTAGAGCAACATTTCCATACACAGAGCTCTAGCAACATGGCAGATGTGTCCAACGTGTCCGTACACTGAGAGCTAGCAACATGGCAGACAAGTCCAATATATTCATGTACAGAGAGCTAACTACTTGTCAGATCAGTCAAACATATCCATGTAGAGAGAGCTAGGAACGTGGCAGATGATTCGAAAATGTCCATATACAGAGAGTTAGCTACATGGCAGTGTAGAGCTACATTTCTTTATACAGAGTTCTAGCAGCATGTCAGCTGTGTCCAATTTGTCCATATACTGAGAGCTAGCAACATGGCAGACATGTCCAATATATTCATATACAGAGAGCTAACTACTTGTCAGATCGGTCAAACATCCCTGTACAGATTGCTAGGAACGTGGCAGACAATTCGAAAATGTCCATATACAGAGAGCTAGCTACATAGCAAGGTAGGGCAACATATCCATTTACCGAATTCTAGCTACAAGGAAGATGAGTCCAATTTTTCTATATACAGAGAGCTAGCTACATGACAGACAAGTCAAAAATGTCCATATACAGAGAGCTAGATACATGGCAGTGTTGAGCAACATTTCCATATACAGTGTTCTAGCTACATGGCATATGTGTCCAAAGTGTTCAAATACTGAGAGCTAACTATATGGCAGACAAGTCCAATATATTCATAAACTAATATCTACCTACTTGTCAGATCAGTCCAACATATCCATATAAAGAGAGCTAGCTACATGGCAGAGAAGTCCAAAATGTCCATATACAGAGAACTAGCTACATGACAGAGTAGTGCAACATTTCCATATATAGAGTTCTAGCTTCATGGCAGATGACTCCAACGTGTCCAAATACTGAGAGCTAGCAGTATGGCAGAGTATTCTAATATGTTCATATAAAGAGTACTAGCAACATGGCAGATGAATCCAACATGTTCATACACAGAGCACTGGCTACATGACTGATGAGTCCAACATGTCCATGTACAGCGAGGTAGCTACATGACATACAAGTCCAATATGTTCTTATACAGAGAGCTACCTACATGGCAGATCACTTCAACATATCCATGAAGAGAGAGCTAGATACATGGCAGACGAGTTCAAAATGTCCATATACAGAGTACTAGCTACATGGCAGATGAATCCAACATTTCACATACTGAGAATTAGCTACGTGGCTGATGAGTACAACACGTCTATATACAAAGAGCTACCTACATGGCAGATCAGTCCAACATATCCATGCACAGAGACCTAGCTACATGGCAGACGGGTCCAAAATGTCCATGTACAGATACCTAGCTACATGGCAGAGTAGTGCATCATTTCTATATACAGATTTCTAGCTACATGACAGATGAGTCCAACATGTCCATATACTGAGAGCCAGCTACATGGCAGATGAGTCCATCGTGTCCATATACTGAGAGTTAGCTACATGCACAGTAGTCCAAAATTTCCATATACAGAGTGTTAGCTACATGGCAGATGAGTCCAACATGTATATATAGAGGACTAGCTTCAAGGCAGATGAGTTCAACATGTTCATACACAGAGAGCTGGCTACATGGCTGATGAGTACACCATGTCCAAATACTGACAGTTAGCTACATGGTAGATGAGTCCAACATGTATATAAAGAGGACTAGCTACAATGCAGATGATCCCAACATGCTATTTCAGAGAGAGCTCGCTACATGGCTGATGAGACCAACATGTCCATATACAGAGAGCTAGCTACTCTCTGTATGAACAGAGATCAGTCCAACATATCCATGCACAGAGAGCTAGCTACATGGCAGATGAGTCCAAAATATCCATATACAGATAGCTAGCTACATGGCAGAGTAGTGCAACATTTCCACATACAGAGTTCTAGCTACATGTCAGATGATTCCAATGTGTCCATATACTGAGAGCTAGCTACAAGGCAGATGAGTCCAACATGTCCATATACTGAGAGTTAGCTACAATGTAGATGATACCAACATGTGCATATTTAGAGGGCTAGCTACAAGGCAGATGATTCAAACATATTCATACAGAGAGAGCTGGCTACATGGCTAATGAATCCAACATATCCATATACTGAGAGCCAGTTACTTGGTAGACAAGTCCAATATGTTCATATGCACAGAGCTACCTACATGGCAGATAAGTCCAGCATATCTATGCACAGAGAGCTAGCTACATGGCAGATCAGTCCAACATATCCATGAACAGAGAGCTAGCTACATGTCAGAAGAGTCCAAAATGTCCTTGTGAAGAGATCTAGCTACATGACAGAGTAGTGCAACATTTCCAAATCTAGCTACATGCCAGATGAGTCCAACGTGTCCATATACTGAGAGTAGCTACATGGCATTGTAGTCCAACATGTCCATATACAGAGTACTAGCTACATGGCAGATGAGTCCAACATGGCCATATACTGAAAGTTAGCTACATGAAGATGAGTCCAACATGTATATATATACACGATTAGCTACAAGGCAGATGAGTCCAACATATTCATACAGAGAGAGCTAGGTACATGGAAGATGACTCCAAAGTGTCCAAATACATGGCAGATGATGCCAACATTTGTATATATAGTAGACTAGTTACAAGGCAGATAAGTCCAACATGTTCATACAGAGAGTGCTGGCTACATGGTTGATGAGTCCAACATGCCCATATACAGAGAACAAGCTACATGGAAGACAAGTCCAATATGTTCATATACAGAGAAATACCTACTTGGCAGATCAGTCCAACTTTTCCATGCACACAGAGCTAGCTACATGGCAGATGAGTCCAACGTGACCATATATAGAGAGCTAGGTACATGGCACAGTAGTGCCACATTACCATATTCAGAGTTCTAGGTACCTGGAGATGAGTCCAATGTGTTCATACACAGAGTTCTAGCTACTTAGCAGAGTAGTCCAACATGTCCATATACAGAGTACTAGCTACATAGCAGATGAGTCCAAGATGTCTATATACTGAGATTTAGCTACATGGCTGATGAGGCCAACATGTCAATATACAGAGAGCTAGCTGCATAGCAGACAATTCCTATATGTTCATATACAGAGAGCTATCTACATGGTAGATCTGTCCATCATATCCATGCACAGAGAGCTAGCTACATGACAAACGAGTAAAAAATGTCCTTATACAGAGACCTAGGTACATGGCATAGTAGTGCAACGTTTCCATATACAGAGCTCTAGCTACATGTCAGATGAGTCCAACGTGTCCATATAATGAGAGTTAGCTACATGGAAGAGTAGACCAACATTTCCATATACAGAGTTCTAGCTACACGACAGATGAATCCTAAAGGTCCATATACTGAGAGTTGGCTACATGGCAAATGGTCCAACATGTGTATATATAAGGGACTAGGTACAAGGCAGATGAGTCCAACATGTTTATACAAAGAGTGCTGGCTACATGGCTGATGAGTCCAACATGTCCATATACAGAGTATTACCTACATGGCAGATGAGTCCAACATGTCCATATACTTAGAACTAGCTACATGGTAGACAAGTGAATATGGTCATATACAGAGAGCTACCTACTTGGCAGATAGTCCAACATATCCATATACAGAGAGCTAGCTACATGGCAGAGTAGTGCAACATTTCCATATACAGAGTCCTAGCTACATGGCAGATGTGTCCAACGTGTCCATATACTGAGAGCTAGCTACATGGCAGAGTAGTCCAACATGTCCATATTCAGGGTACAAGATACATGACAGATGTGTCAAACTTGTCCATATACTGACAAATACCTTCATGGCAGAGAAGTCCAACATGTTCATATACAGAGAGCTACCTACTTGGCAGATCAGTCCAACAAATCCGTGTACAGACAGCTGGCTACAACGCAGTGTAGTGCAAAATTTCCATATATTGAGTTATAGTCACATGACAGATGCGTCAAAGGTGTTCATATACTGAGAGCGAGCTACATGGCAGACAAGTCCAATATGTTCATGTACAGAGAGCTACCTAATTGTGAGATCAGTCCAACATATCCTTATACAGATAGCAATCTACATGGCAGAGGAGTCAAAAATGTCCATATATACAGAGCTAGCCATATGGCACGGTAGTGCAACATTTCCATATACAGAGTTGTAGGTACAAGGCAGATGAGTCCAGCTTGTATATATACAGAGAGCAGGCTACATGGCAGAGTATTGCAACATTTCCATATACAGAGTTCTAGCTACAAGGCAGATGTGTCCAACGTGTCCATATGCTAGCTACATGGCAGAGTATTCCAACATGTCCGTATTCAGGTAATAGCTACATGGCAGATGTGTCCAACATGTCCATATACTGAGAGCCACCTACAGGGCAGACAAGTCCAATATGTTCATATACAGAGAGCTACCTACTTGACAGATCAGTCCAACATATCCATGTACAGAGAGCTAGCTACATGCAAAATGAGTCCAAAATGACCATATACAGAGAGTTAGCTACATGGCAGGGTAGTGCAACATTTCCAAATACAGAGTTCTAGCTACAAGGCAGATGAGTCCAACTTGTCTGTATACAGAAATCTAACTACATGGCAGGGTAGAGCAACATTCCCATATACAGAGTTCTAGATACACTGCAGATGTGTCTAACTTGTCCATATACTAAGAGCTAGCTACATGGCAGTTCAGTCCAAAATATCCATGCAAAGAGAGCTACCTACATATCAGACTTGTCCAAAATGTCCATATACAGAGAGCTAGCTACATCGCAGAGTAGTAATCCTTTTCCATATACAGAGTTGAAGCTACATGGCAGATGAGTCCAAAGTGTTCATATACTGAGAGCTAGCTACATGGCACACAAGTCCAATATGTTCATAAACAGAGCAACCTATTTCTCAGGTCAGAGTAACATATCCATGTACAGAGAACTAGCTACATGGCAGACAAGTCCAAAATGATCATATACACATAGCTAGCTACAAGGCAGGGTAGTGCAATATTTCCATATACAAAATTCTAGCTACATGGCAGATGTGTCCAAGGTGTCCATATAATGAGAGCTACCTACATGACACACAAGTCCAATATATTCACATACAGAAAGTTACCTAATTGGCAGATCGGTCCAACATATCCATTAACAGAGTGCTGGTTACATGTCAAAAGAGTTGAAAATGTACATATACAGAGAGCTAGTTATATGGCAGGGTAGTGCAAAATTTCCATATAGAGAGTTCTAGCTACAAGGCAGGTGAGTCCAAATTTTCTATATACAGAGAGCTAGCTACATGTCCGAGGACTCCAACATGTCCATATTCAGAGTTTCAGCTTCATGACAGATGTGTACAATGTATCCATATACTGAGAGCTAGCTACATGGCAGACAAGTCAAATATGATCATATACAGAGGGCTATCTACTTGGAAGATGAGTCCAACATATCCATATACAGAGAGCTAGCTACAAGGCAGAAAAGTTCAGTGTGTTCATAAACAGATAGCTACTTATTTGGCAGATCAGTCCAACATATCCATGTACAGAGAACTACCTACATGGCAGACGAGTCCAAAATGTACATATACAGAGAGCTATTTACATGGCAGGATAGTGCAACATTTCCATATACAGAGTTCTAGCTACAAGGCAGATGAGTCCAACTTATCTATATACAGAGAGCTAGCTACATGGT
>NW_006408989.1:927406-928792 GCF_000296735.1 Chrysochloris asiatica | reverse complement strand
TGTACTATTTCCATATACAGAGTTCTAGCTACAAGGCAGATGAGTCCAACTTATCTATATACAGAGAGCTAGCTACATGGTAGAGTAGTGCAACATTTCCATATACAGAGTTCTAGCTACATGTCATATGTGTCCAACATGTCCAAATTCTGAGAGCTAACTCCATGGCAAAGTAGTCCAACATGTCCATATTCAGGGTACTAGCTACATGGCAGATGTGTCCAACGTGTCCATATACTAAGAGCCACCTACATGACAGACAAGTCCTATATGTTCATATACAGAGAGCCATCTACTTGACAGATCACTCCAACATATCCATGGACAGAGAGCTAGCTACATGGCAGATGAGACCACAATGTACATATACAGAGAGCAAGCTACATGGCAGAAGAGTCCAAAGTGTTCATGTACTGAGAGCTAGCTACATGGCAGAGTAGTCCAAAATATCCATACACAGGGTACTAGCTACACTGCAGATGAGTCCAACATGTCCATATACAGAGAGCTACCTATATGGCAGACAAGTCCAATTTGTTCATGTACAGTTAGCTACCTACATGGCAGACCAGTCCAACATGTTCATGTGCAGAGAGCTAGCTACATGGCAGACATGTCCAACATGTTAATATGCAGAGACCTAGCTACATAGCAGGGTGGTGCAACATTTCTATATACACAGTTCTAGCTACAACTCAGATGAGTCCAACTTGTCTATATACAGAGAGCTACCTACATAGCAGAGTAGTGCAACATTTCCATATACATAGTTCTAGCTACATGACAGACGTGTCCAACGTGTCCATATACTGATAGCTAGCTACAGGGCAGACAAGTCCAATATGTTGATATATAGAGAGCTACCTACTTGGCAGATCAGTCCAACATATCCATGTACAGAGAGCTAGCTACATGGCAGAAGATTCCAAAATGTCCATATACAGAGAGCTAGCTACATGGCAGTGTAGTGCAATATTTCCATATACAGAGTTCTATCTACAAGGCAGATGAGTCCAAGTTGTCAATATACAGAGAGCTAGCAACATGGTAGTGTAGTGCAACATTTTCATATACAGAGTTCTAGCTACGTGGCAGATGTGTCATACGTGTCCATATACTGAGAGCTAGCTACGTAGAAGAGTAGTCCAATATGTTGATATTCAGGGTGCTAGCTACATAGCTGATGAGTCCAACTTGCCCATATACTGAGAGCCACGTGCATGGCAGACAAGTCCAATATGTTCACATACAGAGAGCTAAATACATGGCAGATCAGTTCAACATATCCATGTACAGAGAGCAAAATACATGGCAGACGAGTCCAAAATGTCCATATATAGAGAGCTAGCTTCATGGCAGGGTAGTGCAACATTTCTATATACAGAG
>NW_006408989.1:925637-926501 GCF_000296735.1 Chrysochloris asiatica | reverse complement strand
ACAGAAAGCTAGCTATATGGCAGGGTAGTGAAACATTTCCATATACCGAGTTCTAGGTACATGGCAGATGTATCCAAAGTGTCCATACAATGAGAGCTAGCTACATGGCAGAGCAGTCCAACAAGTCCATATTCAGGGTCCAAGCTACATGGCAGAAGTGTCCATATACTGAGAGCCACCTACATGGCAGACAAGTCCAATATGTCCATATACAGAGAGCTATCTACGTGGCAGTTCAGTCCAACATATACATGTACAGAGTTCTATCTACAAGGCAGATGAGTCCAAGTTGTCAATATACCGAGAGGTAGCAACATAACAGTGTAGTGCAACATTTCCATATACAGAGTTCTAGCTACATTGCAGATGTGTCCTACGTGTCCATGTATTGTGAGCTAGCTACATAGAAGAGTAGTCCAATATGCTGATATTCAGGGTGCTAGCTACATGGCTGATATGTCCAACTTGTCCATATACTGAGAGCCACGTACATGGCAGACAAGTCCAATATGTTCATATACAGAGAGCTAACTACATGGCAGGTCAGTCCAACATATCCATTTACAGAGAGCAAGCTACATGGCAGACGAGTCCAAAATGTCCATATATAGAGAGCTAGCCACATGGCAGGGAAGTGAAACATTGCTATATACAGAGTTCTAGGTACAAGGCAAACGAGTCCTACTTGTCTATATACAGAGAGTTAGCTACATGACAGAGTAATTCAACATTGCCATATACAGTGTTCTAGGTATATGGCAGATGTGCCCAACTTTTCCTTACACGGAGAGCTAGCTACATGGCAGAACAGTCCATCATGTCCATATACAGGGTACTAGCTACATGGCACATGAGTCCAACATG
>NW_006408989.1:894161-914160 GCF_000296735.1 Chrysochloris asiatica | reverse complement strand
GTCCAACATGTCCATATTCTGAGAACTAGCTACATGGCGGAATAGTCCAACATGTCCATATTCAAAGTTGTAGCTACATGGCAGATGTTTCCAACGTGTCCATATACTGAGAGTCAATTACATGGCAGACAAATCTAATATGTTCATATACAGAGAGATACCTACTTGGCAGATCAGTCCAACTTATCCATATACAGAGAGCTAGCTACATGGCACACGACTCCAAAATGTACATATACAGAAAGCTAGCTACATGGCAGGGTAGTGCAACATTTCCATATACAGAGTTCTGGGTACATGGCAGATGTGTCCAATGTGTCCATAAACTCAGAGCTAGCTACATGACATTGCATTGGAACAAGTCCATATACAGGTTACTAGCTACATGCCAGATATGTCCAATTTGTCCATGTAGAGAGAGACACCTACAAGGCAGACAAGTCCAGTATGTTCATATACAGACAGGTAGCTACATGGCAGACCAGTCCAACATATCCATGTACAGAGAGCTAGCTACATGGCAGAGTAGTTCAACATGTCCATATTCAGGTTTCTAGCTACATGCCTGATATGTCCAACTTTTCCATATACTGAGAGCCACCTTCATGGCAGACAAGTAAAATATGTTCATACACAGAGAGCTACCAACTTCGCAGATCAGTACAACATATCCATGTACAGAGAGCTAGTTACATGGCATATGATTTCAAAATGTCCATATACAGAGAGCTAGCTACATGGCATGGTAGTACAACATTTCCATATACTGATTTCTAGCTACCTGGCATATGTGTCAAAGGTGTTCATATACAAAGAGCTACCTACGTGACAGACAAGACCTATATGTTCATATACAGAGAGCTACCTACGTAGCAGATGAGTCCAACATATCCATGTACAGAGAGCTAGCTACTTGGCAGATAAGTCCCAAATGACCATATACAGAGAGCTAACTTCACAGAAGAATAGTGCAACATTTCCATATACAGATTTCTAGATGAAAGGCAGATGAATCCAACATGTCTATATAAAGAGATGGAAGTACATGGCAGCGTAGTGCAATATTTCCATATACAGAGTTCTAGCTACAAGGCAGATGAGTACAAATTGTCTATATACAGAGATCTAGCTACATGGCACAGTAAAGCAACATTTCCATATACAGAGTTCTAGCTACATGGCTGATGTGTCCAAGGTGTCCATATACTGAGAGCTAGTTCCACGGCAGAGTAGGCCAACATGTCCATATTCAGGGTAGTAGCTACATGGCAGATGTGTCCAATGTGTCCATATACTGAGAGCCACCTTCTGGGCAGACAAGTCCTATATGTTCATATACAGATAGATACCTACTTGGCAGATCAGTCCAACATATCCATGTACAGAGAGCTAGCTACATGGCAGATGAGTCCAAAATGTCCAGATACAGAGAGCTAGCCACATGGCAGTGTAGTGAAACATTTCCATATACAGAGTTCTAGATACAAGGCAAATGAGTCCAACTTGTCTATATACAGAGAGTTAGCTACATGACAGAGTAATGCAACATTGCCATATACAGAGTTCTATGTATATGGCAGATGTGCCCAACTTTTCCTGACACAGACAGCTAGCTACATGGCAGAGCAGTCCATCATGTCCATATACAGGGTACTAGCTACATGGAATATAAGTCCAACATGTCCATATACTGAGAGCTAGCTACATGGTAGACAAGTGCAATATGTTCATATACAGAGACCTAAATACTTTGCAGATCAATGTAACATATCCATGTACAGAGAGCTAGCTACATGGCAGACGAGTCCAAAATGTTCATATACCGAGAGCCAGCTACATGGCACTGTAGTACAACATTTCCATATACAGAGTTCTAGCTACAGATAATTACCAGGTGTCCATATATTGAGAACTACCTAAATGGCAGACAAGTCCAATATGTTCATATACAGTGAGCTACGTGCTTGGCAGATCAGTCCAACATATCCATGTACAGAGAGCTAGTTACATGGCAGATGAGTCCAAATACGGAGAGGTAGCTTCATGGCAGGGTAGTGCAACATTTCCATATACAGAGTTCTAGTTACCAGGCAGATGAGTCCAACTTATCTATATACAGAGAGCTAGCTACATGGCATCATAGTGCAAATTTCCAGGGTTCAAGCTACATGGTAGATATGTCCAACGTGTCCATATGATGCTAGCTACATGGCAGACAAGTCCAGTATGTTCACATAGAGAGCTACCTACTAGGCAGATCAGTCCAACATATCCATGTACATTGAGCTAGGACATGGCAAACGAGTCCAAAATGTCCGTATACAGAGAGCTAGCTACATGGCAGGGTCGTGCAACATTTCCATATACAGAGTTCTAGTTTCAAGGCAGATGAGTCCCACTTGTCTATATACAGAGAGCTAGCTACATGGTAGTATAGTGCAACATTTCCATATACAGAGTTCTAGCTACATGGCAGATGTGTCCAACGTGTCCATATACTGAGAGCTAGCTACATGATAGAGAAGTTCAATATGTTCATATACAGTGAGCTATTTTCTTGGCAGATCAGTCCAACATATCCATGTACAGAGAGCTAGCTATATTACAGACGAGTCCAATATTTCCATATACAAAGAGCTAGCTTCATGACAGGGTAGTGCAATATTTCCATATACAGAGGTCTAGTTACAAGGTAGATGAGTCCAAATTGTCTATATACAGAGAGCTTGCTACATGGCAGGCAGTATAGTGCAACATTTCCATATACAGAGTTCGAGCTACATGGCACATATGTCCACCGTGTCCATATAATGAGAACTAGCGACATGGTAGACAAGTCCACTATGTTCATATACAGAGGGCTACCTACTTGGCAGATCAGTCCAACATATCCATGTACACAGAGCTAGCTACAAGGCGGAAAATTCCAGTATGTTCATAAACAGATAGCTACCTACTTGCCAGATCAGTCCAACATATCCATGTAGAGAGAGCAAGACGAGTCCAAAATGTCCATATACAGAGAGCTAGCTACATGGCAGGGTAGTGAAACATTTCCATATACAGAGTTCTGGGTAAAAGGCAGATGAGTCCAACTTGTCTATATACATGGCAAAGTACCGCACCATTTCCACATACAGAGTTCCAGGTACATGGCAGATTTGTCCAATGTGTCCATATACTGAGTAGTAGCTACATTGCACAAGAGTCCAACATATCTATATACTGAGAGTTAGCTACATGGCAGAAGAGTACAATAAGTGTATATATAGAGGACTAGCTACAAAGCAGATGAGTCCAACATATTCATACAGAGATATCTGGCTACAGGCTGATGAGTCCAACATGTCCATATACAGATAGCTAGTTACATGGCAGACAAGTCCAATTTGTTAATATACAGAGAGCTACCTACATGGCAGATCTGCCCATCATATCCATGCACAGAGAGCTAGCTACATGGTAGACGAGTCCAAAATGTCCTTATAAAGATTGCTAGCTACATGGCAGTGTAGTGCAACATTTCGATATACAGGGCTCTAGCTACATGGCAGATGAGTCCAACATGTCCATATACAGAGTACTAGCTATGGCAGATGAGTCCTACATGTCCACATACTGAGAGTTAAGTACATGGCAGGTGAGTCCAACATGTTCATATAGTGAGAGCTGGCTACATGGCTGATGAGTTCAACATGTCCATATACAGAGAGATAGATACATGTAAGACAAGTCCATTAAGTTCATATACAGAGAGCTACCTACATGGCAGATCAGTTAAACATATCCATGGACAGAGATATAGCTACATTGCTGACAAGTGCAAAATTTACATATAAAGAGAGCTAGCTACATGGCAGAGTAGTGCAACATTTCTATATACAGAGTTCTAGCTACATGGCAGATGAATCCAACGTGACCATATACTGACTGCTAGCTACATGGCAGAGTAGTCCAACATGTACATATACAGTGTACTAGCTACATGGCAGATGAGTCCAACATGTCCATATACTGAGAGTTAGCTACATGGCAGATGAGTCCAACAAGTGTATATATAGAGGACTAGCTACAAGGCAGATGAGTCCAACATGTTCATACAGATAATTTTGGCTACATGGCTGATGACTTAAATATGTACATATACAGAGAGCTAGCTACATGGCAGAAAATTCCAATATGTTCATATATAGAGAGCTACCTACTGGCAGATCTGTCCAACATATCTATGCACTGAGATGGAGCTACATGGCAGATGAGTCCAAAATATCCATATACACAGAGCTAGCTACATGGCAGAGTAGTGCAACATTTCCATATACAGAGCTCTAGCTGCATGGCACATGAGTCCAAGGTGTCCATATAATGAGAGTTAGCTACATGGCAGAGTAGTCCAACATGTCCATCTACAGAGTACTAGCTACATGGCAGATGAGTCCAACATGTGCTTATTCTGTGAGTTAGATGCATGGCAGATGAGCCCAACATATGCATATATAGAGGAGTAGCTACAAAGAAGATGAATCTAACATGTTCATACAGAGAGAGCTGGCCACATGGCTGATGAGTCCATCATGTCCATATACAGAGAGATAGCAACATGGCAGACAAGGCCAATACATTAATATACAGAGAGCTATCTACGTGGCAGATCAGTCCAAAATATCCATGGACAGAAAACTAGGTACATGGCCGACAAGTCCAAAATTTTCATGTAGAGAGAGAGAGCTCCATGGCAGAGTAGTCCAATATGTACATATACAGAATACTAGCTACATGGCAGATGAGTCCAAGATGTCCATTTACTGAAAGTTAGTTACATGGCAGATGAATCCAACTTGTGTATATATAGAGGACTAGCTACAAGGAAGATGAGTCCAACATGTTCATACAGAGAGCTATCTACATGTCAGAGTAGTCCAACATATCCATATACAGAATACTATCGACATGGCAGATGAGTCCAACGTGTCCATATCCTGAGAGCTTGCTACATGGAAGAGTAGTCCCACATGTCCATATACAGAATACTAGCTACATGCCTGATGAGTCCAACATGTCCATATACAGAGAGCTAACTACATGCCAGAGTAGTTCAACATATCCATATACAGAGTACTATTGACATGGCAGATGAATCCAACGTGTCCATATATTGAGAGCTTGCTACATAGAAGAGTAGTCCAACATGTCCATATACAGAATAACAGCTACATGGCAGATGAGTCCAACATGTCCATATACTGAGAGTGAGGTACATGGCACAGTAGTCCAACATGTGTATATTTTGTGGAATAGCTTCAAGACAGATGAGTCCAACATGTTCATACAGAGACAGCTGGCTACAAGGCTAATAAGTCCAACATGTCGATATATATAGAGCTAGCTACATGACAGACAAATCCAATATGTTCATTCTCAGAGAGCTACCTACAAGTCAGGTCAGTTCAATATATCCATGCACAGATAGCTAGATGTCTGGCAGAGAATTCCAAAAAGTCCATATACAGCGAGCTAGCTACAAGGGAGAGTAGTCCATCATTTCCTTATACGGAGTACTAGCTACATGGAAGATGAGTCCAACGTGTCCATATACTGAGAGTTAGCTACATGGCAGATGAGTCCTACATGTGTATATGAAGAGGACTCGCTACAAGGCAGATGAGTCCAACATGTTCATACAGAGAGAATTGGCTACATGGCTGATGAGTCTAACATGTCCATATAGAGAGACCTAGCTTCATGGCAGTGTAGTGCAACATTTCCATATACAGAGTACTATCTACATGGCAGATGTGTCCAACGTGTCCATACACTGAGAGCTAGCTACATGGCAGAGCAATCCAACATGTCCATATACAGGATACTAGCTACATGGCAGAGGAGTCCAAAATGAGCATATATTGAGAGCTGGCTACATGGCATACAAGTCCAATATATGCATATACAGTGAGCTACCTACATCTCAGATCAATGTAACATATCCATGTATAGACAGCTAGCTACATGTTAGATGAGTCCAAAATGTCCATCTCCAGAGAGCTAGTTACATGGCAGGGTTGTGAAACATTTCCATATACAGAGTTCTAGCTACAAGGCAGATGAGTCCAACATGTCTATATACAGAGAACTAACTTCATGGCAGGGTAGTCCAACATGTTCATATTCAGGGTACTAGCTACATGGCAGATATGCCCAACTTGTCTATATTCTGAGAGCCACTTACATGGCAGACAACTCCAGTATATTCATATACAGAGAGCTACCTACTTGACAGATCAGTCCAACATATCCATGTACAGAAAGCTAGTTACATGGCAGAGTAGTTCAACATGTCCATATTCAGGTTACTAGCTATATGGCAGATATGTCCATCTTGTCCATATATTGAATGCCACATACATGGCAAAGAAGTGCAATATGTTCATATGCAGAGAGCTACCTACTTTACATATCAGTCCAACATATCCATGTACAGAAAGCTAGCTACATGACAGGCGATTCAAAAAGGTCCATATACAGAGAGCTAGGTACATGGCAGGGTAGTGCAACATTTCCATATACTGATTTCTAGCTACCTGGCAAATGTGTCAAAGGTGTTCATATACAGAGAGCTACCTACATGTCAGACAAATCCTATATGTTTATATACAGAGAGCTACCTTCTTGACAGATCAGTCCAACATATCCATGAACAGAGAGCTATGGAAGACGAGTCCAAAATGTCTATATACAGAGAGCTAGCTACATGGCAGGGTAGTGCAACAAATTTCATATACAGTGTTCTAGCTACAAGGCAGATGAGTCCAACTTGTCTATATAGAGAGAACTTGCTACTAGGCATAGTAGTACAACATTTCTATATACAGAGTTCTAGTAACATGGCAGATGTGTCTAACATGTCCATATACTGAGAGCTACATTCATGGCAGAGTATTCCAACATGTCCATATACTGGGAACTAGCTACATGGAAGATGAGTCCAACATATCCAAATACAGAGAGGTAGCTACAAGGCAGAAAATTCCAGTATGTTCATAAACATATAACTACCTACTTGGCAGATCAGTCCAACGTATCCATGTACAGAGAGCTAGCTACATGTCAGATGATGCAAAAATCTACATCTAAAGAGAGTTAGCTACATGGCAGGGTAGTGCAACATTTCCATATACAGAGTTCAAGCTACATGGCAGAGGAGTCCAAAATGTCCATATACAGAGAGCTAGCTATATGGCAGGGTAGTGCAACAGTTCCATATACAGAGTACTAACAACATGGCAGATAAACCCAAGATGTCCATATTCTGCAAGTTAGCTACATGGCAGATGAGTCCAGCATGTGTATATTTAGAGGGCTAGCTACAAGGCAGATGAGTCCAACATGTCTAGATACAGAGAGCTAGGTACATGGCAGGGTAGTGCAAAATTTCCATATGCAGAGTTCTAGCTACATGGCAGATGTATCCAATGTGTCTATATAATGAGTGTGAGTTACATGGAAGAGTAGTTCAACATGTCCATATACAGGGTACTAGCTACATGGCAGATTAGTCCAACATGTCCATATACTGAGAGCTAGCTTCATGGCAGACATGTCCAATATGTTCATATACAGAGAGCTACCTACTAGGCAGATCAGTCCAACATATCCATGTACAGAGAGCTAGATACATGACAGACGATTCCAAAATGTCCATATACAGAGAGCTAGCTACATGGCAGGTTAGTGCAACATTTCCATATACAGAGTTCTAGCTACAAGTCAGATGAGGCCAACTTGTCTATATAGAGTGATCTAACTAGATGGCAGGGTAGTGCAACATTTCCATAAATAGAGTCCTAGGTAGATGGCAGATGTGTCCAACATGTGCATACACTGAGAGCTAGGTACATGGCAGAGCAGTCCAATATGTCCATATTCAGGGTAGTAGCTACATGACAGATGTGTCCAATGTGTCCATATACTGAGAGGTAGTTACATGGCAAACAAGCTCAATATGTTCATATACAGAGAGCTACCTACTTGGAAGATCAGACCTACATATCCATGCACAGAGAGCTAGCTACATGGCAGACGAGTCCAAAATGTCCATATACAGAGAGCTAGCTACATGGCAGGGGAGTGCAACATTTCCATATACAATCTTCTAGCTACAAGGCAGATGATTCCAACTTGTCTATATACAGAGAGATAGCTACATGACAGAGTCGTTCAACATTTCCATATACAGAGCTATAGCTGCATGACAAATGAGTCCAAGGTGTCCATATAATGAGAGTTAGCTACATGGCAGAGTAGTCCAACATGTCCACATACAGAGTACGAGCTACATGGCAGATGAGTCCAACATGTCCTTATATTGAGAGATAGATACATGGCAGATGAGTCCAACATGTGTATATATAGATGAGCAGCTTCAAGGAAGATGAGTTCAACATGTTCATACAGAGAGAGCTGGTTACATGGCTGATGAGTCCAACATATCCATATACAGAGTGATAGCAACATGGCAGACAAGTCCAATAAGTTAATATACAGAGACCTACTTACATGGCAGATCAGTCCAACATATCCATGGACAGAGAGCTAGCTACATGGCATACGAGTCCATAATGTGCATATACAGAGAGCTAGCCACATGGCCGTGTAGTGCAACATTTCCATGTACAGAGTTCTTGCTGTAAGGCAGATTAGTCCAACATGTCTATGTACAGAGAAATAGCTACATGACAGAACAGTGCAACATTTCTATATACAGAGTTCTAGCTACATGGCAGATGTGTCCAACGTGTCCATATACTGAGAGCTGGCTACATGGCAGAATAGTCCAACATGTCCATATTCAGGGTAGTAGCTACATGGCAGATGTATCCAACGTGTCCATATACATAAATCCACCTACAGGGCAAACAATATGTTCACATACAGAGAGCTAACTGCTTGGCAAATCGGTCCAATGTATCCATATACAGAGAGCTACCTACATGGCAGATGAGTCGAAAATGTCCACATACAGAGAGCCAGCTACATGGCAAGGAAGGGCAACATTTCCATATACATAGTTCTACCTACTAGTCAGATGAGTCCAAATGGTCTATATACAGAGAATGAGCTACATGGCAGAGTACTCCAACATGTCCATATTCAGAGTTCTAGCTACATGGCAGATGTGTGCAACGTTTCCATATACTGAGAGCTAGCTACATGGTAGAAAAGTCCAGTATGTTCATAAACAGTTAGCTACCTACTTGGTAGAGTAGTGCAACATATTCATGTATGGAGAGTTAGCTACATGGCACATGAGTCCAAAATGTCCATCTACAGAGAGCTAGCTACACGGCAGGGTAGTGCAACATTTCTATATACAGAGTTCTATCCACAAGGCAGATTAGTCCACCTTGTCTATATATAGAGAGCTAGATAACTGGCAGAATTGTGCAGGATTACCATATACGGAGTTCTACATACATGGCAGATGTGGCCAACGTGTCCATATATTGAGAGCTAGGTACATAACAGAGTAGTACAACATGTCCATATACAGGGTACTAGCTACATGGCAGATGTATCCAACGTGTCCATATACTGAGAGCTAGGTACTTGGCAGTCAAGTCCTATAAGTTTATATGTAGAGACCTACCTATGTGGAAGATCAGTCCAACATATCCATGTACAGAGAGCTAGCTACATGGTAGATGAGTCCAAAATGTTGATATACAGGGAGCTAGCTACATGGCAGAATAGTGCAACATTTCTATATATGTGTCCATATATTGAGAGCTAGGTACATAGCAGCATAGTACAACATTTCCATATACTGAGTTCTAGCTACATGGCAGATGTGACAAAGGTGTTCATATACAGAGACCTACCTACGTGGCAATCAAGTCCTATATGTTTATATACAGAGAGCTACCTACGTGGCAGATCAGCACAACATATCCATGTACAGAGAGGTAGGTACATGGCAGACGAGTCCAAAATGTCCATATACAGGGAGCTAGCTACATGGCAGAATAATGCAACATTTCTATATACAGAGTTCGAGCTACATTGCAGATGTGTCCAACGTGTCCATATACTGAAAGCTAGCTACATGGCAGAGTAGTTCAAAGGTCCATATTCAGGGTAGTAGCTACATGGCAGATGTGTCCAACGTGCCAATATACTGAGAGCCACCTACAGGGCAGAAAGTCTAATATCTTCATATACAGTGAGCTACCTTCTTGGCAGATTAGTCCACCATATCCATGTACACAGAGCTACCTACATGGCAGACGAGTCCAAAATGTCCATATATAGTGAGCTTGCTTCATGGCAGGGCAGTGCAACATTTCCATATACAGAGTTCTGGCTAAAAGGCAGATGAGTTCAACTTGTCTATATACAGGGAGCTAGATGCATTGCAGTATAGTGCAACATTTCCATATACAGTGTTCAAGCAACATGGCAGATGAGTTCAACTTGTCTATATACAGAGAGCTAGTAACATGGCAGTATAGTGCAACATTTCCATATACAGAGTTCGAGCTACATGGCACATGTGTCCAACGTGTCCATATACTGAGAGCTACCTACATGGTAGACAAGTACAATATGTTCATATACAGAGGGCTACCTACTTGGCAGATCAGTCCAACATATCCATGTACAGAAAGCTAGCTACATGGCAGACAATTACAAAATGTCCATATACAGAGAGCTAGCTACATGGCAGGGTAATGAAACATTTCTATATACAGAGTTCTAGGTACAAGGCAGATGAGTCAAACTTGTCTATATACAGAGAGCTAACTACATGGCAGAGTAGTGCAACACTTGCATATACAGAATTCTAGCTATATGGCAGATGTGTCCAACGTGTCCATATACTGAGAGCTAGCTATATGGCAGACATGTGCAATGTGTTCATATCCAGAGAGCTACCTACTTGGCAGGTCAGTACTACATATCCATGTACAGAGAGTTAGATACATGGCAGACGAGTCCAAAATGTCCATATACAGTGAGCTAACTTCAGGACAGGGTAGTGCAATATTTCCATATACAGAGTTCTAGCTACAAGGCAGATGTGTCCAATTTGTCTATATACAGAGAGTTAGCTACATGGCAGTGTAGTGCAACATTTCCATATACAGAGTTCTAGCTACATGGCAGATGTGTCCAAGTTGTCCATATATTGAGAGCTAGCTACATGGCAGAGTAGTCCAACATGTCCATATTCAGGTTAATAGCTACATGGCAGATGTGTCAAACGTGTCCATATACTGAGAGCCACTTACATGGTAGACAAATCCAATATGTTCATATACAGAGAGCTACCTACTTGGCAGATCTGACCAATGTATCCATGTACAGAGAGCTAGCTACATGTCAAACGAGTCCAAAATGTCCATATACAGAGAGCTAGCTACATGGAAGGGTAGTGAGACATTTCCATATAAAGAGTTCTAAGTACAAGGCCGATGAGTTCAACTTGTCTATATACAGAGAGCTAGCTACATGGCAGTTCAGTCCAACATATCCATGTACAGAGAGCTAGTTACATGGCAGAGTACTCCCTCATGTCAATATTCAGGGTTCTAGCTACATGCCAGATATGTCCAACTTGTCCATATACTGAGAGCCACCTACATGGCAGACAAGTCCAATATGTTCATGCACAAAGAGCTACCTGCTTGGCAGATCACTGCAACATATTCATATACAGAGAGCTAGCTACATGGCAGACAATTCCAAAATGTGCATATACAGAGAGCTACCAACATGTCACAGTAGTACAACATTTCCATTTGCTGAGTTCTAACTACATGGCGGATGTTTCAAAGGTGTTCATATACAGACATCAACCTACATGGCAAAGAAGACATATATGTTCATATACAGAGAGATACCTATATGGCAGGGTAGAGCAACATTTCCATATACAGAGTTCTAGCTACAAGACAGATGGGTCCAAAATGTCCATATACAGAGATCTAGCTACATGGCAGAACAGTGAAACATTTCCATATACAGCGTTCAAGCTACATGGCAGATGTGTCCTTCGTGTCCATATTCTGAGAGCTTGTTACATGGCAGAGTAGGCCAACATGTCCATATTCAGGGCAGTAGCTACATGGCAGATGTGTCCAACGTGTTCATATACTGAGAGCAAACTTCAGAGTAGACATGTCCTATATGTTCATATACAGAGAACTACCTACTTGGCAGATCAGTCCATCATATCCATGTGCAGAGAGCTACCTACATGGCAGACAAGATCAAAATGTCCATACACAGAGAGCTAGCTACAAGGCAGGGTAGTGCAACATTTCCATATACAGAGTTCTAGCTACAAGGTAGATGAGTCCAACTTGTCTATATACAGAGAGCTAGCTACATGGCATCGTAGTGCAACATTTCCATATACAGAGTTCAAGCTACATGGCAGATGATTCCAACATGTCCATATTTTGAGAACTACCTATATGGCAGACAAATCCAATATGTTCATATACAGAGAGCTACCTACTTGGCAGATCAGTCCAACATATTTATGTACAGAGAGCTAGCTACTTGGCATACGAGTCCAAAATGTCCATATACAGTGAGCTAGATTCATGGAAAGGTATTGCAAGATTTCCATATACAGAGTTCTAGCTACCAGGCAGATGAGTCCAACTTGTCTATATACAGAGAGCTAGCTACACAGCAGACGAGTCCAAAATGTCCATATACAAAGAGCTAGTCACATGACAGTGTAGTGCAACTTTTCTATATGCAGAGTTCTAGCTAAAAGGCAGATGAGTCAAAGTTGTCTATACACAGAGAGGTAGCTACATGGCAGAGTACTGCAACATTTCCATATAAAGTGTTCTAGCTACATGGCACATGTGTACAACGTGTACATATAATGAGAGTTAGCTACATGTCAGAATAGTCCAACGTGTCCATATTCAGGGTATTAACTACATTGCAGATGTGTCCAACGTGTCCATATACTGAGAGCCACCTACAGGGCAGACAAATCCAATATGTTCATATACAGGAGGTAACATCTTGGCAGATCAGTCACACATTTCCATGTACAGAGAGCTAGCTACATGGCATACGAGTCCAAAATGTCCATATACAAAGAGCTACTCACATGACAGTGTAGTGCAACATTTCCATATACAGAGTTCTAGCTAAAAGGCAGATGAGTCCAAGTTGTCTATACACAGAGTGGTAGCTACATGGCAGAATACTGCAACATTTCCATATAAAGTGTTCTAGCTACATGGCACATGTGTCCAACGTGTCCATATAATGAGAGCTAGCTACATGTCAGATTAATCCAACGTTTCCATATTCAGGGTAGTAGCTACATTGCAGATGTGTCCAACGTGTCCATATACTGAGAGCCACCTACAGGGCAGACAAGTCCAATATGTTCATATACAGGGGCTAACATCTTGGCAGATCAGTCACACATTTCCATGTACAGAGAGCTAGGTACATGGCATACGAGTCCAAAATGTCCATATACAAAGAGCTAGTCACATGACAGTGTAGTGCAACATTTCCATATACAGTGTTCTAGCTACCAGGCAAATACGTCCAACTTGTCTATATACAGTGAGGTAGCTCCATGGCAGACAAGTCCAATATGTTCATACACAGAGAGCTACCTATTTGGCAGATCAGTACAACATATCCATGTACAGAAAGCTAGCTACACGGCAGACGAGTCTAAAATGTCAATATACAAAGAGCTAGTCACATGACAGGGTAGTGCAACATTTCCATATACAGAGTTCTAGCTAAAAGACAGATGAGTAAAACTTGTCTATATACAGAGAGCGAGCTACAAGACAGTGTACTTCAACATTTCCATATACAGAGTTCTAGCTACATGGCACATTTGTCCAACGTGTCCATATACTGAAATCTAGCTACATGGTAGAGTAGTCCACCATGTCCATATATAGGATACTAGCTACATGGAAGATGAGTCCAACATGTCCATATACTGAGAGCTAGCTACAAGGCAGAAAACTCCAGTATGTTCATATACAGATAGCTACCTACTTGGCAGATCAGTCCAACATATCCATGTACAGAGAACTAGCTACATAGCAGACGAGTCCAAAATATCCATATACAGAGCTACATATCAGGGAAGTGCAACATTTCCATATACAGAGTTCTAGCTACAAGGTAGATGAGTCCAACTTGTCTATAAATACAGAGCTACCTACATGGCAGTGTAGAGCAGCATTTCCATATACAGAGTTCTAGCAACTTGGCAGATGTGTCCAACGTGTCCATATACTGAGAGCTAGCAACATGGAAGACAAGTCCAATATATTCATATACAGCGAGCTACCTACTTGTCAGATCGGTCGAACATATCCATGTACAGAGAGCTAGGAACATGGCAGAGGATTTGAAAATGTCTATATACAGAGAGCTAGCTACATGGCAAGGTAAGGCAACTTTTCCATTTACAGAGTTCTAGCTACAAGGCAGATGAGTCCTATTTGTCTATATACAGAGGAGTCAAAAATGTCCATAAACAGAGAGCTAGATACATGGCAGTGTAGAGCAACATTTCCATATACAGAGTTCTAGCTACAAGGCAGATGAGTCCAAATTTTCTATATACAGAGAGCTAACTACATGGCAGAGTAGTGGACCACTTCCATATACAGTGTTCTAGCTATATGGCAGATATGTCCAACATGTCCATTTACTGAGAGATAGCTTTATGGCAGACATGTCCTATATGTTCATATACACAGAGATACCTACTTGGCAGATCAATCCAACATATCCATGTACAGAGAGCTAGCTACATGGCAGACGAGTAAAAATTGTCCATATACAGTAAGCTAGTTTCATGGCATTGTATTGCAACATTTCCATATACAGAGTTCTAGCTACCATACAAATGAGTCCAACTTGTCTATATACAGAGAACCAGCTACATGGCATTGTAGTGCAACATTTCCATATATAGAGTTCAAGCTATATGGCAGATGTGTCCAACGTTTCCATACACTGCTAGCTACATGACATACAACTCCAATATGTTCATGTACAGAGAATTACTTACTTGGCAGATCAGTCCAACATGTCCATGTACAGAGAGCTAGGACATGGCAGATGAGTCCAAAATATCCCTATACAGAGGGCTAGCTACATGGCAGGGTAATGCAACAGTTCCATATACAGATTTCTAGCTACAAGGCACATGAGTACAACTTGTCTATATACAGACAGCTAGCTACATGTCAGTGTAGTGCATCATTTCGATATACAGAATTCTAGCTACATGGCAGAAGTGTGCAACGTGTCCATATACTGAGAGATAGCTACATGGCAGAGTAGTCCAACATGTCCACATTCAGGGTGGTAGCTACATGGCAGATGTGTCCAATGTGTCGATATCCTGAGAGCCACTTACATGGCATAGAAATCCAATATATTAATATACAGAGAGCTACCTAGTTGGCAGATCAGCCCAACATATCCATGTCCAGAGACATACCTACATGGCAGACGAGTCTAAAATATCCATATACAGAGAGGTAGCTACATGACAGGGTAGTGAAACATTTCCATGTACAGATTTCTAGATAGACGGCAGATGAGTCCATCTTGTCTATATAGAGAGATTGAAATACATGGCAGGGTAGTGCAACATTTCCATATACAGAGTTCTAGCTGCATGGCTATGTGTCCAACGTGTCCATATACTGAGAGATAGCTACATGGCTCAGTAGTCCAACATGTCCATATTGAGGGTACTAGATACATGGCAAATATTTCCAACTAGTCCATATACTGAGACCCACGTACATGGCAGACAAGTCCAATATGTTCATATATAGAGAGGTACCTACTTGGCCGATCAGTCCAACATATCTCTGTACAGATAGCTATCTACATGGCAGACGAGTCTAAAATGTCCTTATACAGAGAGCTAGCCACATGGCAGGGTACTGCAACATTTCCAAATACAGAGTTCGACCTACAAGGCAGATGCATCCAACATATCTATGTACAGAGAGTTAGCTACATGGCAGAGTAGTGCAACATTTCCATATACAGAGTTGTAGCTATATGGCAGATGTGTCCAACGTGTCCATATACTGAGAGCTAGCTACATGACAGAGTAGTCCAACATGTCCATATTCAGGGTAGTAGCTGCATGGCAGATGTGTCCAACGTGTCCATATACTGAGAGCCACCTACAGCCAGACAAGTCCAATATATTCATATACAGAGAGCTACCTGTTTCGCAGATCAGTGTAAAATTTCCACGTACAGAGAGCTAGATACATGGCAGACGAGGCCAAAATGTCCATATACAGAAAGCAAGCTACATGGCAGGGTAGTGAAACATTTCCATTTACAGAATTCTAGCTACATTGTGGATGTATCCAAGGTGTCCATATATTGAGAGATCCCTACATGGCAGACAAGTCCATAATGTTCATATGCAGAGAGCTACCTACTTGGTAGATCAGTTCAATATATCCATTGACGGAGAACTAGCTACATGACAGACAAGTACAAAATGTTCATATACAGGGAGCTAGCTACATGGGAGGGTAGTGCAACATTTCCAAATGCAGAGTTCTAGCTACATGGCAGATGAGTCCGAATTGTCTATATACAGAGAGCTAGCTACATGGCAGAGAAGTCCAATATGCTTATATACAGAGAGCTAACTACATGGCAGGTCAGTCCAACATATCCATGCATAGAGAGCTAGCTACATGGCCGACTAGTGCAAAATGTCCATATACAGAGAGTAAGCTACATGGCAGGGTAGTGCAACATTTCCATATACAGATTTCTAGATAGAAGGCAGATGAGTCCAACTTGTCTATATATAGAGATTAAGCTACATGGCAGGGTAGTGCAACATGTCCATATAAAGAGTTCTAGCTACATGGCAAATGTGTCCAAAGTGTCCATATAGTGAGAGCTACCTACATGGCAGATTAGTTCAAAATATCCATGTACAGAGAGCTAGCTACATGGCAAGGTAGTGCAACATTTCTATATACAGAGTTCTGCAGGGTACTGCAAAATTTCTATATACAGAGTTCTATCTAAAAGGCAGATTAGTACAACTTGTCTATATACAGAGAGTAGCTACATGGCTGAGTAGTTCAACATTTCCATATACAGAGCTATAGCTGCATGGCGAATGTGTCCAAGGTGTCCATATACTTACAGCTAGCTACATGGCAGACAGTTCCAATATGTTCATATCCAGAGAGCTACCTACTTGGAAGATCAGTACAACATATCCATGTACAGAGAGCTAGCCACATGGCAGATGAGTACAAAATATCAATATACAGAGAGAATGCTATATGGCAGGGTAGTGCAACATTTCCATATAAAGAGTTCTAGGTACACGGAAGATGAGTCCATCTCTTCTATATACAAAGAGCTAGCTACATGGCAGGGTAGGGCAACATTTCCAAATACAGAGTTCTATGTGCATGGCAAATGTGTCCAACGTGTCCATACACTGAGAGCTAGCTACATGGCAGAGCAGTCCAATATGTCCATATACACATTACTAGCTACAAGTTAGATGAGTCCAACATGTCCATGTACTGAGAGCTACCTACATGGCAAGCAAGTCCAATATGTTCATATACAGAGAGTAACCTACTTGGCAGATCAGTTCAACATATCCATGTACAGAGAGCTAGCTACATGGCAGGCAAGTCCAAAATGTCCATATACAGAGAGCTAGCTACATGGCAGGGTAGTGCAACATTTCCACATACAGAGATCTAGCTACAAGGCAGATGAGTCCAACTTGTCTATATATACAGAGAGCTAGCAACATGGCAGAGTAGTGCAACATTTACATATACAGAGTTCTATGTACATGACAGGTATGTTCAACGTGTCCATACACGGAGAGCTAGCTATATGGCAGACAAGTCCAATAAGATCATATACATATACCTACTTGGCAGATTAGTTCAACATACCCATGTACAGAGAGCTAGCTACATGGCAAACTAGTCCAAAATGTCCTTATACACAGAGCTAGCTAAATGGAAGTTAGTGAAACATTTCCTTATAAAGAGTTCTAGGTACAAGGCAAATGAATCCAACTTGGCTATATACATAGATCTAGCTACATGGCAGAGTAGTGCAACATTTCCATATACAGAGTTTTAGGTACATGGCAGATGTGTCCAACCTCTCCATACACTGAGGGCTAGTTACATGGCAGAGCAGTCCCAAATATCCATATACAGTGTACTAACTACATGGCAGATGAGTCCAACATGTCCATATACTGAGAGTAGTCTACATGGAGACAAGTCCAATATGTTCATATACAGAGGGCTACCTACTTGGCAGATCAGTGTAACATATCCATGTACAGAGAGCTAGCTACATGACAGATGAGTCCAAAATGTTGATATACAGAGAGCTGGCTACATGGCAGTGTAGTGCAATATTTCCATATACAGAGTTCTAGCTACAAGGCAGATGAGTCCAAATTTTCTATATAAAGAGAGCTAGTTACATGGCAATGTAGTGCAACACTTCAATATACAGAGTTCTATGTACATGGCAGATGTGTCCAACATGTCCATATACTGAGAATTAGTTATATGGCAGACAAGTCCAATATGTTCATATACAGAGAGCTACCTACTTGGAAGATCATTCCAACATATCCATGTACAGAGAGCTAGCTACATGGCAGAAGAGTACAAAATGTCCATATATAGAGAGATAGATATATGGTAGGGTAGTGCAACATTTCCAGATACAGAGATCTAGCTATAAGACAGATGAGTGCAACTCACTATATACAAAGAGCTAGCAACATGGCAGAGTAGTGCAACATTTCCATATACAGATTCCTAGGTACATGACAGATATGTCCAAAGTGTCCATACACTGAGAGCTAGCTACATGGCAGATTCGTCTAACATAACCCTATACTGGGTACTAGCTACATGGCAGATGAGTCCAACATGTCCATATACTGAGAGCTAGCTACATGGCAGCCAAGTCCAATATGTTCATATACAGAGAGCTACCTACACCGTATATCAGTTTAACATATCCATATACCGAGTTCTAGCTACAAAGAAGTTGAATCCAACTTGTCTATATACAGAGAGCTAGTTACATGGCAGGTTAGTACACCATTTCCATATACATAGTTCAAGATACATGGCAGACGAGTTCAAAGAGTTCATATGCTGAGAGCTAGTACATGGCAGAGTAGTCCGACATGTTCATATAAAGAGTACTAGTGACCTGGCTAATGAGTCCAACATGTTCATATATTGAGAGCTAGCTACATGGCAGACAAGTCCAATATGTTCTTACACAGAGAGCTAACTACCTGGCAGATCAGTCCAACATATCCATGTATAGACCGCTTGCTACATGGAAGACGAGTCCTAAAGGTCCATATACAGAGAGCTAGTTAAATGGAAGGGTAGTGCAACATTTCCATATACAGGGTTCTAGCTACAAGGCAGATGAGTCCAACTTGTCTATGTACAAAGAGCTAGCTACACAGTAGTGTTGTGCAACATTTCCATATACATAGTATTCACTATATACCAGTTGAGACCAACATGCCCATATACTGAGAGTTAGCTACATGGCAGAGTAGTGCAACACTTCCATATACAGAGTTCTACCTACATGGCAGATGTGCCCAACGTGTCCATATACTGAGAGCTTGCTATATGGCAGACAAGTCCAATAAGATCATATACAGAGAGCTACCTACTTGGCAGATGAGTCCAACATATCCATGTACAGAGAGCTAGCAACATGGCAAACGAGTCCAAAATGTCCTTATACACAGAGCTAGCTACATGGAAGTTAGTGAAACATTTCCATATAAAGAGTTCTAGGTACAAGGCAGATGAATCCACCTTGGCTATATACATAGATCTAGCTACATGGCAGAGTAGTGCAACATTTCCATATACAGAGTTTTAGGTACATGGCAGAT
>NW_006408989.1:882349-894057 GCF_000296735.1 Chrysochloris asiatica | reverse complement strand
ATACAGTTTACTAACTACGTGGCAGTGAGTCCAACATGTCCATATACAGAGAGCTAGCTACATGGCTCCGTAGTGCAACATTTACATATGAAGATTTCTAGATAGAAGACAGATGAGTCCAACTAGTCAGTATATAGAGATGGAAGTACACAGCAGGGGAGTGCAACATTTCCATATACAGAGTTCTAGCTACATGGCAGATGTGTCCAACGTGTCCATATACTGAGAGATAGCTACATGGCTCAGTAGTCCAACATGTCCATATTCAGTGTACTAGATACATGGCAGATGTGTCCAACTAGTCCATATACTGTGAGCCACCTACATGGGAGACAAGTTCAATATGTTCATATACAGAGAGCTACCTACTTGGCAGATCAGTCAAACATATCCATGTACAGAGAACTAGCTTCATGGCAGATGAGTCCAAAATGTCCATATACAGAGAGCTAGCCACATGGAATGGTAGTGCAACATTTCCATTTACAGAGTTCTAACTACAAGGCAGATGAGTCGAACTTGACTATATACAGAGAATTAGCTCCATATCAGAGTAATACAACATTTCCATATACAGAGTTCTAGCTACATGGAGATGTGTCCAATGTATCCCCATACTGAGAGCTAGCTACATAACAGAGTAGTCCAACATGTCCATATTCAGGGTAGTAGCTACATGGCAGATGTGTCCAACGTGTCCATATACTGAGAGCCAACTACAGGGCAGACAAGTCCAATATGTTCATATACAGAGCGCTAACTATTTCGCAGATCATTGTAAAATTTCCATGTACGGAGAACTAGCTATATGGCAGACGAGTAAAAAATGTCCATATACAGGGAGCTAGCTACATGAAAGGGGATGCAATATTTCCATAGATAGAGTTTTAGCAAGAAGGCAAAATAGCAGCCGAGTCCAAAATATCCATATACAGAGATCTAGCAACATGGCAGGTTAGTGCAACATTTCCATATACAGAGTTCTAGTTTCAAGGCAGATGAGTCCAACTTGTCTATATACAGAGAGCTAGCTACATGGCAGAGTAGTGCAACGTTTCCATTTACAGAATTCTAGCTACATGGCAGATGCATGCAAGGTGCCCATATATTGAGAGACACCTACATGGTAGAGAAGTCCATTATGTTCATATACAGAGAGCTCCCTACTTGGTAGATCAGTTCAACATATCCATGTAGGGAGAACTAGCTACATGGCAGACAAGTTCAAAATGTCCATATACAGGGAGCTAGCTACATGGCAGTGTAGTGCAACATTTCCATATATCAAGTTCTAGCTACAAGGTAGATGAGTACAATTTGTCTATATACAGAGAGTTGTCTACATGACAGAGTAATCCAACATTGCCATATTCAGAGTTGTAGCTACAGGGCAGATGTGTCCAACATGTCCATATACTGAGAGCTAGCTACATGGCAGAGTACATCACGATGTCCATATTCAGGGTAGTAGCTATATGGAAGATGTTTCCAACATGTCCACACACTGAGAGCAAGCTACATGGCAGACAATTCCAATATGATTACAAACAGAGAGGTATCTACTTGGCAGAGCAGTCCAACATATCCATGTACAGAGAGCTAGGACATGGCAGATGAGTTCAAAATGTCCCTATACAGAGAGTTAACTACATGACAGGGTAGTGCAACATTTCCATATACAGAGTTCTAGCTACATGGCAGATGTGTACAAGTTGTCCATATATTGAGAACTACCTGCATGCAGACAAGGCCAATATGTTCATATATAGAGAGCTACCTACTTGGCAGATCAGTCCAACATATCCAGGTACAGAGAGCTAGCCTTATGGCAGACGAGTCCAAATGTCCATATACAGAGAGCTAGCTACATGGCAGGGTAGTGCAACATTTCCATATACAGAGTTCTAGCTACAAGGCAGATGAGTACAAATTGTCTAATACAGAGCGCTAGCTACATGGCAGTGTAGTGCAACATTTTCATATACAGAGTTCTAAGTACAAGACAAATGAGTCCAACTTTTCTATATACAGAGAGCTAGCTACATGACAGAGTAATGCAACATTTCCATATATAGAGTTGTAGCTACGTGGCAGATGTGTCCAACGTGTCCATATACTGAGAGCTAGCTACATGGCAGATGAGTCAAAAGTGTCCATATACAGAGAGCTAGCTACATGGCAGGGTAGTGCAACATTTCCTTATACAAAGTTCTTGTTACAAGGCAGATGAGTCCCACTTGTCTATATATAGAGAGCTAGCTACATGGCAGATTAGTACATTTCCATATATAGAGTTGTATCTATGTGGCAGATGTGTCCAACGTGTCCATATACTGAGAGCTAACTACATGGCAGATAGTCCAACATGTCCATATTCAGGGTACTAGCTACATGGCAGATGTGTCCATCGTGTTCATATACTGAGAGCCACCAACATGGCAGACAAGTCCAATATGTTCATATACAGAGAACTACCTTCTTGGCAGATCTGTCCAACATATCCATGTACAGAGAGCTAGCTACATGGCAGATGAGTCCAAAATGTCCATCTAGTGAGAGCTAGCCACATGGCAGGGTAGTGCAACATTTCCATATACAGAGTTCTAGGTACAAGACAGACAAGTCCAACTTGTATATATACTGAGAGCTAGCTACATGGCAGAGTAGTGCAACAGTTCCATAAACAGAGTTCTAGCTACATGGCAGATGTGTCCAACGTGTCCATACATTGCGAGCTAGCTACATGACAGAGCAGTCCAACATGCCCATATACAGGGTACTATCTCTGGTAGTGTAGTGGTTACGAATCGGGCTGGGAACCTTAAGGTCAGCGGTTTGAAACTACCAGCCGCTCTGAGAGAGAAAGATGAGGCTTTCTACTCCCGTAAAGATTTACACCCTCGGAAACCCTGTACAGGGTCTCTATGGGTCAGAACCTACTTAATGGCATTTAACAACAACAACAGCAACTATATGTCAGATGAGTCCATCAGGTCAATATTTTGAGAGCTAGCTACATGGCAGACAAGTCCAATATGTTCATATACAGAGAGCTACCTACTTGGCAGATCAGTTCAACATATCCATGTACAGAGAGCTACCTACATGGCGGAATAGTCCAACATGTCCATATTCAGGATACTAGCTACATGGCAGATAGTCCAACATGACCATATACTGAGATTGCTACATGCAGACAAGTCCAATATGTTAATATACAGAAAGCTAGCTACATGGCAGTGTAGTGCCACATTTCCATATACAGAGTTCTAGCTACATGGCAGATGTGATCAAGTTGTCCGTATACTGAGAGCTAGCTACATGTCAGAGTAGTCCAACATATCCATATACAGAGTACTAGCGACATGGCAGATGAGTCCAATGTGTTCTTATTCTGAGAGCTTGCTATATGGAAGAGTAGTCCAACATGTCCATATACAGAATACTAGCTACATGGCAGACAAGTCCAAAATGTCCATATACTTAGAGCTAGCTACATGTCAGGGTAGTGCAACATTTCCATATACAGAGTTCTATATACATGGCAGATGTGTACAAGTTGTCCATATATTGAGAACTACCTACATGGCAGACAAGTCCAATATGTTCATATAAAGAGATCTACCATATTGGCAGAACAGTCCAACATATCCATGTACAAAGACGAGTACATGGCAGACGAGTCCAAAATGTCTATATACAGAGAGCTAGCCACATTGTAGGGTAGTGTAACATTTCCATATACAGAGTTCTAGGTACAAGACAGATGAATCCAACTTTTCTATATACAGAGAGCTAACTACATGGCATAGTAGTGCGACACTTCCATATACAGAGTTCTAGCTACATGGCAGATAGTCCAACATGTCCCTATACTGAGATTGCTGCATGCACACAAGTCCAATATGTTAATATACAGAAAGCTAGCTACATGGCAATGTAGTGCAACATTTCCATATACAGAGTTATAGCTACATGGCAGATGTGAACAAGTTGTCCTTATATTGAGAGCTAGCTACATGGTAGTGTATTCCAATTGTCTATATACAGAGATCTAGCTACATGTCAGAGTAGTCCAACATATCCATATACAAAGTACTAACGACATGTCAAATGAGTCCAAGGTGTCCATATACTGAGAGCTCGCAAAATGGAAGAGTAGTCCAACATGTCCATATACAGAATACTAGCTACATGGCAGATGAGTCCAACATGTCGATATACTGAGAATTAGCTACATGACTAATGAGTCCTATATGTTCATATACTGATTGTTAGCTACATGGCAATTGAGTCCAATAGGTTCATATTCTGAGAATTAGCTGCATGGCAGATTAGTCCACCATGTGTACATATAGGGTACTAGCTACAAGGCAGATGAATACAATGTGTTCATACAGAGAAAGCTGGCTACATGGCTGATGAGTCCAAAATGTCCATATACAGAGAGCTAACTACATGGCATCGAAGTGCAACATTACCATATACAGAGTTCTAGCTACATGACAGATGTGACCAACGTGTCCATATACTGCTAGCTACATGGCAGACAAATCCAATATGTTCACAAACAGAGAGATACCTACTTGGCAGATCAGTCCAACATATCCATGTACAGAGAGCTAGGACATGGCAGACGAGTCCAAAATGTCCCTATATAGACAGCTAGCTACATGCCAGAGTTGTGCAACATTTCCATATACAGAGTTCTAGCTACAAGGCAGATGATTCCAACTTGTCTATATACAGAGAGCTAGCTACATGGCACATAGTGCAACATTGCCATATACAGAGTTCTAGCTATATGGCACATATGTCAAACATGTACATATACTGTGAGCTAGCTACATGGTAGACTAGTCCAATATGTTCATATACAGAGGGCTACCTACTTGGCAGATCAGTGTAAAATTTCCATATACAGAGAGCTAGCTACATGGCAGGTAGTGCAACATTCCCATTTACAGAATTCTAGCTACATGGCAGATGTATCCCAATGTGTCCATATATTGAGAGATACCTACATGGCAGACAACTCCATAATGTTCCTATACAGAGAGCTACCTTCTTGTAGATCAGTTCAATATATCCATGGACGGAGAACTAGCTACATGGCAGACGAGTACACAATGTCCATATACAGGGAACTAGCTACATGACAGGGTAGTGCAACATTTCCATATATAGAGTTTTAGCTACAAGGCAGATGAGTCCAATCTGTTTTATATACAGAGAGCGAGCTACATGGGAGAGTAGTGCAACATTTCCATATGCAGAGTTCTAGCTACATGGCAGATGTATCCAATGTGTCCATTTACTGAGAGCTAGCTACATGGCAGACAAGTCCAATATGCTCATATACAGAGAGCTACCTACTGGGCAGAGCCATCCAACATATCCAGGTACAGAGAGCTAGCTACATGGGAGACGACTCCAAAATGTCCACATACAGAGAGCTAGCCACATGGCAGGGCAGTGCAACATTTCCATATACAGAGTTCTAGCTACAAGGCAGATGAGTCCAACTTGTCTATATACAGAGAGCTAGCTACATGACACATAGTGCAACATTGCCATATACAGAGTTCTAGCTATATGGCACATATGTCCAACGTGTCCATATACTGTGAGCTAGCTACATGGTAGACAAGTCCAATATGTTCATATACAGAGGGCTACCTACTTGGCAGATCAGTCCAACATATCCATGTACAGACAGACAAGTACAAAATATCATTATACAGAGAGCTAACTACATGGCAGGGCGGTGCATCATTTCTATATACAGAGTCCTAGGTACAAGGCAGATGAGTTCAACATGTCTATGTACAGAGATAACTACATGGCAGAGTAGTGCAACACTTCCATATATCGAGGTCTAGCTATATGGCAGATGTGTCCAACGTGTCCACATACTTTGAGCTAGCTATATGACATACATGTCCTATATGTTCATATACAGAGAGCTACCTACTTGGAAGATCTGTCCAACATACCCAAGTACAGAGAACAAGCTACATGGCAGATTAGTCCAAAACGTCCATATACAGAGAGTGAGCTACATGGCATGGTAGTGCTCCATTTCCATATACAGAATTCTAGCTACACGGCAGATGAGTCCAACGTGTCTATATACAGCGATCTAAGTACATGGCAGGGTCTTGCAACATTTCTATATACAGAGTTCTAGCAACATGGCAGATGCGTCCAACGTGTCCATATTTTGAGAGCTAGCTACATGGCAGAGTAGTCCAACATGTTCATATACAAAGGGCTACCAACTTGACAGATCAGTCCAACATACCCATTTACAGAGAGCTAGATACATGGCAGACGAGTCCTAAATGTCCTTATGCAGAGATCTAACTACATGGCAGGTTAGTGAAACATTACAATATACAGAGTTCTAGCTACATGGCAGATGTGTCCAACGTGTCCATATACTGAGAGCTAGCTACATGGCAGAGTAGCCCAACATGTCCATATTCAGGATCCCAGCTACATGACATATATATCCAACGTGTGCATATACTGAGAGCCACCTATATGGCAGACAAGTTCAATATGTTCATATACAGACAGGTACCTACTTGGCAGATCAGTCCAACATAACCATGTACAGAGAGCTAGCTACATGGCAGACGATTTCAAAATGTCCATATACAGAGGGCTAGCTACATGGCAGGTTAGTGCAACATTTCCATATAAAGAGTTCAAGCTACAATGCAGATGAGTCCAACTTGTCTATATACAGAGAGCTAGGTACATGGCAGACAAGTGCAACACTTCCATATACAGAGTTCTATCTACATGGCAGATGTGTTCAACGTGTACATATACTGAGAGCTAGCTATATGGCAGACGAGTCGAAAATGTCCATATACAGACAGCTACCTACATGGCATGGTAGTGCAACATATCAATATACAGAGTTCTTGCTATAAGTGAGATGAGTCCAACCTGTCTATATACAGAGAGCTAGCTACATGGCATCATAGTGCAACATTTCCTTATACAGAGTTCTAGCTACATGGCAGATGTTTCCAACGTGTCCATATACTGAGAGCTAGTTACATGGCAGACAAGTCCAATAAGTTCATATATAGAGTGCTACATACTTGGAAGATCAGTCCAACATATCCATGTACAGAGAGCTAGCTACATGGCAGACAAGTCCAAAATGTCCATATACAGAGGGCTAGCTACATGGCAGGTTAGTGCAACATTTCCATATACAGGGATCAAGCTACAATGCAGATGAGTCCCACTTGTCTATATACAGAGACCTAGGTACATGGCAGAGAAGTGCAACACTTACATATACAGAGTTCTAACTACGTGGCAGATGTGTCCAACATGTCCATATACTGAGAGCAAGCTACATGGCAGATGAATCGAAAATGTCCATATACAGAGAGCTAGCTACATGGCAGGGTAGTGCAACATTTCCATATACAGAGTACTTGCTAAAAGGGAGATGAGTCCAACTTGTCTATATATAGAGAGATAGCTACATGGCATCATAGTGCAACATTTCCATATACAGAGTTCTAACTACATGGCAGATGTGTCCAACGTGTCCATATACTAAGAGCTAGCTACATGGCAGACAAGTCCAATATGTTCATAAACAGAGAGGTAGCTACATGGAAGGGTAGTTCAACATTTCCATATACAGACTTCTAGCTAAAAGACAGATCATTCCAACTTGTCTACCTCCTTCACAGATCATTCCAACATGTACAGAGAGCTAGTTACATAGCAGATGAGTCCAAAATGTTCATAAACAGAGAGCTAGCTACATGGCAGGGTAGTTCAACATTTCCATATACAGACTTCTAGCTAAAAGACAGATCATTCCAACTTGTCTATATAGAAAGAGCTAGCTACATGGCAGAGTAGTGCAACACTTCCATATACAGAGTTCTAAATTCATGGCAGATGTGTCCAATGTGTTAATATACTAAGAGCTAGCTACATGGCCGAGTAGACCAACATGTCCATATTCAGGATACTAGCTAAATGGCATATGTGTCCAATGTGTCCATATAATGAGAGCCACCTACATGATAGATAAGTCCCATATGTTTATATACAGAGAGCTACGTACATCGCAGATCAGTCCAACATATCCATGTACAGAGAGAGCTAGCTACATGGCAGACGTGTCCAAAATGTCCATATAAAGAGAGGTAGCTACAAAGCAGGGTAGTGAAATATTTCCATATAGAGATTTCTAGATAGAAGGCAGAAGAGTCCAACTTATCTATATATAGAGTTCGAACTACATGGCAGTATATATCTTCCATATACAGAGATCTAGCTACATGGCTATGTTTCCAACGTGTCCATATAATGAGAGCTAGCTACATGGCTCAGTAGTCCAACATGTCCATATTGAGGGTACTAGATACATGGCAAATGTTTCTAACTAGTCCGTATACTGAGACCCACCTACATGGCAGACAAGTCCAATATGTTCATATATAGAGAGCTACCTACTTGGCAGATCAGTCCAACATATCCTTATACAGATAGCTAGCTACATGGCAGATGAGTCCAAAATGTCCATATACAGAGAGCTAGCCACATGGCAGGGCAGTGCAACATTTCCATATACAGAGTTATAGGTACAAAGCAGATGAGTCCAACTTGTCTATATACAGAGAGCTAGCTACACGGTAGTGTTGTGCAACATTTCCATATACAGAGTATTAGCTACATGCTGTTGAGACCAACATGTCTATCTACTGAGAGTTAGCTACATGGCAGAGTAGTGTAACATTTCCATATACAGAGTTCTATCTACATGGCAGATGTGTCCAACGTTTCCATATACTGAGAGTTATCTATATGGCAAACAAGTCCAGTATGTTCATATACAGAAAGCTACCTACTTGAAAGATATGTCCATCATATGCATGTACAGAGAGCTAGCTACATGGCAGATGAGTCCAAAATGTCCATATACTGAGAGTTGTCTACATGGCAGACAAGTCCAATAAGATCATATACAGAGAGCTACCTACTTGGCAGATCAATCCAACATACCCATGTACAGAGAGCTAGCTACATGGCAAACGAGTACAAAATGTCCCTATACAGAGAGCTAGCTACATGGAAGTTAGTGAAACATTTCCATATAAAGAGTTCTAGGTACAAGGCAGATGAATCCAACTTGGCTATATACATCGATCCAGCTACATGGCAGAGTAGTGCAACATTTCCATATACAGAGTTTTAGGTACATGGCAGATGTATCCAATGTGTCCTTACACTGAGAGCTAGCTACATTGCAGAGCATTCCCAAATATACATATAAAGTGTACTAACTACATGGATGATGAATCCAACATGTCCATATACTGAGAGTTGTCTACATGGCAGACAATTCCAATATGTTCATATACAGAGAGCTACCTACATGGCAGATCAGTGTAACATATCCATGTACAGAGAGCTAGCTACATGGCAGGGTTCTGTAACACTTCCATATACAGAATTCTAGCTACAAGGCACATGGATCCAACTTGTCTATATACAGAGAGCTAGCTACATGGCAGAGTAGTGCAACACTTCAATATACAGAGTACTATGTACATGGCAATTGTGTCCAACGTGTCCATATACTGACAGCTAGCTATATGGCAGACAAGTCAAATATGTTCATATACAGAGTGCTACCTACTTGGAAGATCATTCCAACATATCCATGTACAGAGAGCTAGCTACATGGCAGAAGAGTACAAAATGTCCATATACAAAGAGATAGCTATATGGTAGGGTAGTGCAACATTTCCAGATACAGAGATCTAGCTACAAGGCAGATGAGTCCAACTTGTCTATATACAAAGAGCTAGCAACATGGCAGAGTAGTGCAACATTTCCATATACAGATTCCTAGGTACATGACAGATATGTCCAACGTGTCCATACACTGAGAGATAGCTACATGCCAGAATCATCTAACATAACCATATACTGGGTACTAGCTACATGGCAGATGAGTCCAACATGTCCATATACTGAGAGCTAGCTACATGGCAGCCAAGTCCAATATGTTCATATACAAAGAACTACCTACTTCGCATATCAGTTTAACATACCCATATACCGAGTTCTAGCTACAAGGAAGATGAGTTCAACTTGTCTATATATAGAGAGCTAGCTACATGGCAGGGTAGTACACCATTTCCATATACAGGGTTCTAGCTACAAGGCAGATGAGTCCAACGTGTCCATATACTGAGAGATAGCTATATGGCAGACAAGTGCAATATGTTCTTATACAGAGAGCTACCGAGTTGGCAGATCAGTCCAACATATCCATTTACAGAAAGCTAGCTACATAGCCGACGAGTCCAAAATGTCCATATACAGAGAGTAAGCTACATGGCAGGGTAGTACAACATTTCCATATACAGTTGTCTAGATAGAAGGCAGATGAGTCCAACTTGTCTATATATAGAGATCTAACTACATGGCAGGGTAGTGCAACATTTCCATATACAGAGTTCTAGCTACATGGCAGATGTGTCCAACGTGTCCATATATTGAGAGCTAGCTACATGGCTCAGTAGTCCAATATGTCCATATTCAGGGTACTAGATACATGGAAGATGTGTCCAACTAGTCCATATACTGTTACACCTACATGGCAGACAAGTCCAATAATTTCATATACACATAGCTATCTACATGGCAGATCAGTCCAACATATTCATGTACAGAGAGCTAGCTACATGGCAGATGAGTCCAAAATGTCCATATACAGAGAGCTAGCCACATGGCAGGGTAGTGCAACATTTCCTTATACAGAGTTCTAACTACAAGGCAGATAAGTCCAACTTGTCTATATACGGATAGTTAGCTACATGGCAGTGTAGTGCAACATTTCCAGATACATAGTTCTACCTACATGACAGATGTGTCCAACGTGTCCATATACTGAGAGCTAGTTACATGACAGAGTAGTCCAACATGTCCATATTCAGGGAACTAGCTACATGGTAGATATGTCCAACGTGTCCATATACTGAGAGCCAACTACATGGCAGACCAGTACAATATATTTATATACAGAGAGCTACCTACTTGGCAGAGCAGTCCAACATATCCATGTACTGAGAGCTACCTATTTCGCAGATTATTGTAAAATTTCCATGTACAGAGAGCTAGGTACATGGTAGATGAGTCCAAAATATCCATATACTGAGAGCTAGTTACATGGCAGAGTTGTCCAACATGTCCATATTCAGGGAAGTAGCTACATGGCAGATGTGTCCACCGTGTCCATATATTGAGAGCCACCTACAGGGCAGACAAGTCCAATTTGTTCATATACAGGGAGCTACCGACTTGGAAGATCAGTCCAACATATCCATGTCCATATAGTGAGATCTACCTACATGGCAGATCAGTCAAAAATATCCATGTACAGAGAGCTAGCTACATGGCAGGGTAGTGCAACATTTCCATATACAGAGTTATACAGGGTAGCACAACATTTCTATATACAGAGTTCTAGCTAAAAGGCAGATGAGTCCAACTTGTCTATATACAGAGAGTTAGCTATATGGCAGAGTAGTGCAACATTTCCACATACAGAGTTCTAGCTACATGGCACATGTTTCCAACGTGTCCATATACTGAGAGCTAGCTACATGGCAATGTAGTCCAACATGTCCATATACAGGGTACTAGCTACA
>NW_006408989.1:880557-881874 GCF_000296735.1 Chrysochloris asiatica | reverse complement strand
TAAAAGGCAGATGAGTCCAAGTTGTCTATATACAGAGAGCTAGCCACATGGCAGAGTAGTGCAACATTTCCATATACAGAGTTCTAGCTACATTGCAGATGTGTCCAACGTGTCCATATACTGAGACCCAACTACAGGGCAGACAAGTCCAATATGTTCATATACAGGAGCTAACATCTTGGCATATCAGTCTCACATATCCATGTACAAAGAGCTAGCTACATGGCATACGAGTCCAAAATGTCCATATACAGGGAGCTAGCTACATGTCAGGGTAGTGCAACATTTGCATATACAGAGTTCTAGCTACAAAACAGATGAGTCCAATTTTTCTATATACAGAGATCTACCTACATGACCGATGTGTTCAATGCATCCATATACTGAGAGCTACCTCTAGGGCAGATTAGTCCAAAGTATCCATGTACAGAGAGCTAGCTACTTGGCAAGATATTGCAATATTTCTATATACTGAGTTCTATCTACAAGGTAGATGAGTCCAATGTGTCTATTTACAGAGATTTAGCTACATGGCAGTGTAGTGCAACATTTCCATACACAGAGTTCTAGCTACATGGCAGATGAGTCTAATGTGTCCATATACTGAGAGCTAGCTACATGGCAGACAAGTACAATATGTTCACATAGAGAGAGCTACATACTTGGCAGATCAGTCCAACATATCCACGTACAAAGAGCTACCTATATGGCAAACGAGTCCAAAATGTCCATATATAGAGAGTTTCAATACATGGCAGGGTATTGAAACATTTACATATACAAAGTTCTGGGTACAAGGCATATGAGTCCAACTTGTATATATACAGAAATCTAGCTACATGGCAGAGTATTGCAACATTTCCAAAATATAGAGTTCTAGGTATATGGCAGATGAGTCCAACATGTCCATATACTGAGAGCTAACTACATGGCAGACAAGTTCAATATGTTCATATAGAGAGACCTACCTACTTCACAGATCAGTCTGTTAGAAATGAATCCCGATGTCACATAAAAGACACTCGGTGAGACGAAATTACCTTAGCAAAGTAACATTTACTCTTGCAAGAGGGTTCCTGCGCATAGCTGTACATACATGAACAGGCTAGCGAGCACACTGAGTGGGCTGTCTACTCGGATTTTTAATCCCTGACACGAGTCTCAAGGCTGTGTCTCACCCTATTGGCTAGGGTTTTGACCGCACAATCTATTCCCTTACCCGGTTGGCTAGTTCAAATTTTTAAGGAGCACATTACTACTTTAGGAAAAGAAGAGAGGGGTCAGTCTTTGCTCCAGGAAGTAGTTTAAGGAAAAAGA
>NW_006408989.1:877657-879338 GCF_000296735.1 Chrysochloris asiatica | reverse complement strand
TAGCTACATGGCAGACAAGTCCAATATATTCATATACAGAGAGCTACCTACTTGGCAGATCAGTCCAACATACACATGTATTCAAAGCTAGCTACATGGCAGACGAGTCCAAAACATCCATAAACAGAGTGTTAGCTACATGGCATGGTAGTGCAACATTTCCATATACAGAGTTCTACCTATAATTCAGATGAGTCCAACTTGTCTATATACAGAAATCTAACTATATGTCAGGGTCTTGCAACATTTCCATATACAGAGTTCTAGCAACATGGCAGATGTGTCCAACGTGTCCATATCCTGAGAGCTAGCTACATGGCAGAGAAGTCCAACATGTCCATATTCAGGGTACTAGATACATGGCAGATGTGTCCCACTAGTCCATATACTGAGAGCCACCTACATGGCAGACTAGTCCAATATTTTCATATACAGAGAGCTACCTACTTGGCAGATCAGTTCAACATAACCAGCTACAGAGAGCTAGCTACATAGCAGACGAGTCCAAAATGTCCATATACAGAGAGCTAGCAACATGGCAGAGTAGTCCAACATGTCCATATAAAGGGTACTAGTGACCTGGCTAATGAGTCCAACATGTCCATATATTGAGAGATTGCTACATGGCAGACAAGTCCAATATGTTCATATGCAGAGAGCTACCTACTGGGCAGATCAGTCCAACATATCCATGTATAGACAGCTAGCTACATGGAATACGAGTCGAAAATGTCCATATACAGAGAGCTAACTATATGGCAGGGTAGTGCAAGATTTCCATATACAGAGTTGTAGCTACAAGGCAGATTATTCCAACTTGTCTATATATGCCAGGGTCCTGAGTCGGGGTCCTGCCTCAACTAAGGATCACCTCGATGAACGTGGGGTTTTAACATGAGTGGGAGATCTAGTAGGCGAAAGAAAAGAGACAGAAAAGACAGAGACAAGATTGATGCAAGCTGACAGGCAAGCTAGCACACCAAGCTAGCTGATCCCCAGTCTTTTATTGTCAGAAGAAGGAAATTGACACAAAAGAAAATAATGACAAAAATGTTGATTATTCACTCAGGACAGGATACGAGATCAATCATGTGATACAAGACATAATTATTCAAAAATTTATCTTTAACTTCTGAGGACATCATGATTCTTCTTAATAAGCTAAAATCCTTATTTCTATGAGAAAGGTTCAAGCAAGCAATTCCAGGTTATACATTAACTTCTAGGTCTGTGTAGCCTAGGGCAGCAACTTTCGGGTTCTTAGAAGGCGTTCAAAATATTTTCAAAACTTAATCACAAGTGGTAAAGGTGAGAGACTTTAGAGTTTTTACTAAAGACTAAGTTATACTTTCTACAGAAACTTAATCTGCTTCTGTGTATTTTGCAGGCAAAAAAATACATGCTTTTGTTAGTGAACAAGATTTCAGATACCTGGCTTCAATTGTTAAACTAATGATTCTTTCCTCCTTGCTTCTACAATTAGTAGGGAAAGTGAAAATCAGGTTTTGACTTTTCTAAGAAGGTGCAGTCTCACTTTTAGATTCTTTTAATCCCATTCTGGTTTCTATATCTAGATATAACAATGTTCATTATTATTATATTTCCAATACACACTCGGGGGGAAAGAGGAGTAATTAAATCATATTGATCAAACCCGGGAGCAGTTGGGAGGAGCAGTCAC
>NW_006408989.1:875128-877216 GCF_000296735.1 Chrysochloris asiatica | reverse complement strand
ATACACAGGGGTGTCTCCTGGGGGTAGCTACTAGTTTCAGTGTGATTATTGTACATGGACATTAACAGCTCACATATCTGTTTAACTGAATAACTGGTTAGAAAACAATTGTTACATATTCTCTGCGTTGCTACATCCTGTTTTTCTGTACTTTTATTTCTCATAGTCTCATGAACAACACTTGTTACTGGGTCAGTGACATTTACATGAGAGACATTGATCAGAACATTGTGCGTATTATTACCGAAAACAATCACTTTCCCAGAAGCCACAATTACCGAAGTTAAGAGCATAAAGAACAAGTACAGAATGTACAATAGTATAATTAAAGAAAATTGCACAGAGGTGGCCAAACAGTGAGTTCGCCAAAGCCTATGAACCCGGGACTTAAGGAAGTTAATTCCCTGACCCTCGGGGTCCATGGCCCGTAAGACTGAGGAGGGCTCAAAGACTGGATTTTCGTCCATGTTATCCTTGTGCCTCAACTTCTCAGTGCTAATTACATATGCTGCGGCCGCCAGCATATATACAGAAAGCTAGCTACACGGCAGGGTTGTGCAACATTTCCATATACAGAGTATTAGCTACATGGCAGTTCAGACCAACATGTCCATATACTGAGAGTTAGCTACATGGCAGAGTAGTGCAACACTTCAATATACAGAGTTCTATCTACATGGCAGATGTGTCCAATGTGTCCATATACTGAGAGCTACCTACATGGCAGACAAGTCCCATATGTTCATATACAGAGAGCTACCTACATGGCAGATCAGTCCAACATATCCATGTACAGAGAGCTATCTACATGGCAAACGAGTCCAAAATGTCCCTATACAGAGAGCTAGCTACATGGAAAGTAGTGAAACATTTCTATATAAAGAGTTCTAGGTACAAGGCAGATGAATCCAACTTGTCTATATACAGAGAGATAGCTACATGTAAGAGTAGTGCAACATTTCCATTTACAGAGTTCTAGGTACATGGCAGATGTGTCCAACGTGTCCATATACTGAAAGCTAGCTACATGGCACAGGAGTTCAACATGTCCATATTCTGAGAGCTAGCTACATGGCAGACAAGTCCAATATGTTCATATGCAGAGAGGTACCTACTTGGCAGATCAGTCCAACATATCCATGTACAGAGAGCTAGCTACAAGGCAGACGAGTCCAAAATGTCCATATACAGAGAGCTAGCTACATGGCAGGGTAGTGCAACATTTCCATATATAGATTTCTAGATAGAAGGCAGATGAGTCCAACTTGTCTGTATATAGAGATCGAACTACATGGCAGGTTAGTGCAACATTTCCATAAAAAGAGTTCTAGCTACATGGCAGATGTGTCCAACGTGTCCATATACTGAGAGAATAGCTACATGGCAGAGTAGCCCAACATGTCCGTATTCAGGGTATAAGATACATGGCAGATGTGTCCAACTAGTCCATATACTGAGAGCCACCTACATGGCAGACAAGTCCAATGTGTTCATATACAGAGAGCTACTTACTTGGCAGATCAGTCCAATATATCCATGTACAGAGAGCTAGCTACATGGCAGATGAATCCAAAATGTCCATATACAGAGAGCTAGCTGCATGGCAGGGTAGTACAACATTTCCATATACTGAGTTCTAGCTACATAGCAGCTGTGCCAATGGTGTTCATATACTGACAGCTACCCAAATGTCAGACAAATCAATATGTTCATATACTGAGAGCTGCATACTTGTCAGATCAGTCCAACATATCCATATACAGAGAGCTAGCTACATGGAAGATGAGTCCAAATTGTTCATATACAGAGAGATAGCCACATGGCAGGGTAGTGCAACATTTCCATATATAGAGTTCTAGCTACAAGGCAGACGAGCCCAACTTGTCTATATACATAGAATTAGCTACAAGGCAGAGTAGTGCAATATTTCCATATACAGAGTTGTAGCTACATGGCAGGTGTGTCCAACCTGTCCATTTATTGAGAGCTACCTCTGGTAGCGTAGTGGCTACGAATCGGGCTGCGAACCTTAAGGTCAGCGGTTCGAAACTACCAGCCGCTCCGCGGGAGAAAGATGAGGCTTTCTAC
>NW_006408989.1:863826-874708 GCF_000296735.1 Chrysochloris asiatica | reverse complement strand
CTACAAGGCAGATGAGTCCAACTTGTCTATACACAGAGAGCTAGCTACAATGCCTTGTAATGCAACATTTCCATATGCAGAGTTCTAGGTACATGGCAGATGTGTCCAACATGTCCATAGACTGAGAGCTAGCTACATGGCAGAGCAGTCCAATATGTCCATATACAGGTTTCTAGCTACATGTCAGATCAGTCCAACATGAACATGTACTGAGAGCTACCTACATGGCAAGCAAGTCCAATATGTTCATATACAGCGAGCTACCTACTTGGCAGATCAGTCCAACATATCCATGTATAGACAGCTAGTTACATGGAAGACAAGTCCTAAAGGTCCATATACAGAGAGCTAGATAAAAGGCAGGGTAGTGCAACATTTACATATACAGAGTTCTAGCTACAAGGCATATGAGTGCCACTTGTCTATATACAGAGGGCTAGCAACATGGTAGAGTAGTGCAACATTTCCTTATACAGATTTCTAGGTACATGACAGATATGTCCAACGTGTCCATACACTGAGAGCCAGCTACATGGCAGAGTAGTCCAACATAACCATATACAGGGTACTAGCTACATGGCAGAGGGGTCCAACATGTTCAAATACTGAGAGCTAGCTACATGGCAGCCAATTCAAATATGTTCATATAAAGAGAGCTATCTACTTGTCAGAGCTATCTACATGGCAGACTACTCCAAAATGTCCATATACAGAGAACTAGCTTCATGGAAGGATAGTGAAACATTTCCATATACAGAGATCTAGCTATAAGGCAAATGAGTCCAACTTGTCTCTATACAGAGAGCTAGCTGCATGGCAGGGTAGAGCAACATTTCCATATACAGAGTTCAAGCTATGTGGGAGAGGAGTTCAAAGAGTTCACATGCTGAGAGCTACTATGTGGCAGAGTAGTCCGACATGTCCATATAAAGAGTACTAGTGACCTGGCTAATGAGTCAAACATGTCCATATATTGAGAGCTAGCTACATGGCGGACAAGTCCAATATGTTCATCTACAGAGAGCTATCTACTTGGCAGATAAGTCCAATATATCCATGTATAGCCAGCTAGCTGCATGGAAGACGAGTCCTAAAGGTCCGTATAGAGAGAGCTAGCTAAATGGCAGGGTAGTGCAACATTTCAATATACAGAGTATTAGCTACATGGCAGTTCAAACCAACATGACCATATACTGAGAGTTAGCTACATGGCAGAGTAGTACAACACTTCCATATACAGAGTTCTATCTACATGGCAGATGTGTCCAACGTGTCCATATACTGAGAGCTAGCTATATGGCAGACAAGTCAAATATGTTCATATACAGAGAGCTAAATACTAGTCAGATCAGTCCAACATATCCATGTACTGAGAGCTAGCTACATGGCCAACGAGTCCAAAATGTCCATATTCAGAGAGCAAGCTACATGTCAGGGTAGTGCAACATTTCCATATACAGATTTCTAGATGGAAGGCAGATGAGTCCAACTTGTCTATATATAGAGATGGAACTACATGGCAGGGTAGTGCAACATTTCCATATACAGAGTTCTAGCTCCATGAAAGATGTGTCCAATGTGTCCATATACTGAGAGCTAGATATATGACTCAGTAATCCATCATGTCCATATTCAGGGTACTAGATACATGGCAGATGTGTCCAACTAGTCCATATACTGAGACGCACCTACATGGAGCCAATTCCAATATGTTCATATACAGAGAGCTACCTACTTGGCAGATCAGTCCAACATACCCATGTACAGAGAGCTAGCTACATGGAAGGATAGTGCAACATTTCCATATACAGAGATCTAGCTACAAGGCAGATGATTCCTTCTTGGCTCTGTACAGAGAGCTAACTTCATGGCAGGGTAGTGCAACATTTCCATATACAGAGTTCAAGCTATGTGGCAGAGGAGTTCAAAGAGTTCATATGCTGAGAGCTAGTTCATGGCAGAGTAGTCTGACATGTCCATATAAAGAGTACTAGTGACATGGCTAATGAGTCCAACATGTCCATATATTGAGAGCTAGCTACATGGCAGACAAGTCTAATATGTTCATACACAGAGAGCTACCTACTTGGCAGATCAGTCCAACATATCCATGTATAGACAGCTAGCTGCATAGAAGACGAGTCCTAAAGGTCTGTATAGAAAGAGCTAGCTAAATGGCAGGGTAGTGCAACATTTCCCTATACAGAGTATTAGCTACATGGCAGTGAAAACCAACATGACCATTTACTGAGAGTTAGCTACATGGCAGAGTAGTACAACACTTCCATATACAGAGTTCTATCTACATGGCAGATGTGTCCAATGTGTCCATATACTGAGAGCTAGCTATATGGCAGACTAGTCAAATATGTTCATATACAGAGAGCTAAATACTTGTCAGATCAGTCCAACATATCCATGTACTGAGAGCTAGCTACATGGCCGACGAGTCCAAAATTTCCATATTAAAAGCTACCTGGCAGGGTAGTGCAACATTTCCATATACCGAGTATTAACTACATGGCAGGTCAAGCCAACATGTCCATATACTGAGAGTTAGCTACATGGCAGAGTAGTACAACACTTTCATAAACAGAGTTCTATCTACATGGCAGATGGATCTAACATGTACAAATACTGAGAGCTAACTACATGGCAGCCAATTCCAATATGTTCATATACAGAGAGCTACCTACTTGGCAGATCAGTCCAACATATCCATGTATAGACAGCTAGCTACATGGAAGACGAGTCCTAAAGATCCATATAGAGAGAACTAGCTAAATGGCAGAGTAGTGCAACATTTCTATATATAGAGTTGTAGCTACAAGGAAGATGAGTCCATCTTGTCTACATACAGAGAGCTAGCTACACGGCAGGGTTGTGCAACATGTCCATATACAGAGTATTAGCTACATGGCAGTTCAAACCAACATGTCCATATACTGAGAGTTATCTACATGGCAGAGTAGTGCAACACTTCCATATACAGAGTTCTAGCTTTCTGGCAGATGTGTCTAACATATCCATATACTGAGAGCTAGCTATTTGGCAGACATGTCCAATATGTTCATATACAGAGAGCTTCCTACTTTGCAGATCAGTCCAATATATCCATGTACTGAGAGCTAGCTACATGGCAGACGAATACAAAATGTCCATATACAGAGAGATAGCTATATGGCAGGGTAGTGCAACATTTCCATATACAGAGTTCTAGCAACATGGCAGATGTGTCCAACATGTCCATATTCTGAGAGATAGCAACATGGCAGACAAGTCCAATATATTCATATACATCAAGCTACCTACTTGTCAGATCAGTCAAACATAACCATGTACAGAGAGCTAGGAAAATGGCAGATGATTCAAAAATGTCCATATACAGAGAACTAGCTACATGGGAAGGTAGGGCAACATTTCCATTTACAGAGTTCTAGCTACATGGCATATGTGTCCAACGTGTTCAAACACTGAGAGCTAACTACATGACAGATAAGTCCAATATGTTCAAAAACAGATAGCTACCTACTTGGCAGATCAGTCCAACATATCCATGTACATACAGCTAGTTACATGGCAGATGAGTCCAAAATGTCCATATACCGAGAGCTAGCTACATGGCAGGGTCTTGCAACATTTCCATATACAGTGTTCGAGCAACATGGCAGATTCGACCAACGAATCCATATATTGAGAGCTAGCTACATGGCAGACGAATGCAAAATTTCCATATACAGAGATGTAACTACATGGCAGGATAGTGCAACATTACAATATACAGAGTTCTAGCTACATGGCAGATGTGTCCAACGTGTCCATATACTGAGAGCTAGCTACATGGCAGAGTAGACCAACATGTCCATATTCAGGATCCCAGCAACTTGACATATGTCCAATGAGTGCATATATTGAGACCCTCCTATATGGCAGACAAGTTCAATATGTTCATATACAGAAAGCTACCTACTTGGCAGATCAGTCCAACATATCCATATACCGAGAGCTAGCTACATGGCAGACGATTCCAAAATACAGTCAGCTAGCTACATGGCAGGGTAGTGCAACATATCCATATAAAGAGTTCGAGCTACATGGCAGGTGTGTCCAACGTGTCCATATAGTGAGAGCTAGCAACATGTCCGACAAGTCCAATATTTTCATATACAGAGAGCTAACTACTTGCCAGATCAGTCCAACATATCCATGTACAGAGAGCTAACTACATGGCAGACTAGTCCAAAATGTCCATATACAGAGAGCTAGCTACATGGAAGGGTAGTGAAACATTTCCATATACAGGCTTCTGGCTACAAGGTAGATGAGTACAACTTGTCTATATACAGAAAGCTAGCTACATGGCAGAGTATTGCAACATTTCCCATGTATAAAGTTCTAGGTATATGGCAGATGTGTCCAATGTGTCCATAAACTGAGAGCTAGCTACATGGCAGAGAAATCCAACATGTCCATATACTGAGAGCTAGCTACATGGTAGTGTAGGCCAATATGTCCATATTCAGGGCAGTACCTACATGACATATGTGTCCAACGTGTTCAAATACTGAGAGATAACTACATGACAGATAAGTCCAATATGTTCAAAAACAGATAGCTACCTACTTGGCAGATCAGTCCAACATATCCATGTACATACAGCTAGTTACATGGCAGACGAGTCGAAATGTCCATATACAAAGTGCTAGCTACATGGGAGAATAGTGCAACATTATCATATACAGAGTTCGAGCTACAAGTCAGATGAGTCCAACTTGTCTATATACAGAGAGCTAGCTACATGGCAGTGTAGTGCAACATTTCCATATACTGAGTTCAAGCTATAATGCCGATGAGTCCAACCTGTCTATATACAGAGAGCTACGTACATGGCAGAGAAGTGCAATACTTCCATATACAGAGTTCTATCTACATGGCAGATGTATCCAACGTGTCCATATACAGAGAGCTAGCTATATGGCAGGGTAGTGCAACATTTCCATATACAGAGTTCTTGCTACAAATGAGATGAGTCCAACTTGTCTATATACAGAGAGCCAGCTACATGGCATCGTAGGGCAACATTTCCACATACAGAGTTCTAGCTGCATGGCAGATGTGTCCAACGTGTCCATATACAGAGAGTTAGCTGCATGGTAGATGAGTCCAATATGTCCATATATTGAGAGCTAGCTACATGGCAGACAAGTACAATATGTTCATATACAGAGAGCTACTTACTTCACAGATCAGTCCAACATATACAGAGAGCTAGCTACATGGCAGACAAGTCTAAAATGTCCATATACAGAGAGCTAGCTACATGGCAGGGTAGTGAAACATTTCCATATACAGACTTCTAGGTAAAAGGCAGATGATACCAACGTGTCTATATAGAAAGAGTTAGCTACATGGCAGAGTAGTGCAACGCTTTCATGTACAGAGATCTAGGTACATGGCAGATGTGTCCAACGTGTCCATATACTGCTAGCTACATGGCAGACAAGTCCAATATGTTCACATACAGAGAGCTACCTACTTAGCAGATCAGTCCAACATATCCATGTACAGAGAGCTAGGTCATGGCAGACGAGTCCAAAATGTCCCTATACAGAGAGCTAGCTACATGGCAGGGTAGTGCAACATTTCCATATAAATTGTTCTAGCTACAAGGCAGATGAGTTCAACTTGTCTATATACAGTGAGCCAGCTACATGGCAGCATAGTGCAACATTTCCATATACAGAGATCTAGCTACATGGCACATGTGTCCAACATATCCATATACTGAGAGCTAGCTACATGGTAGAGAAGTCCAATATGTTCACGTACAGAGGGCTATCTACTTGTCAGATCACTCCAACATATCCATGTACAGAGAGCTAGCCACATGACAGACAAGGCCAAATTATCATTATACAGAGAGCTAGCTACATGACAGGGTGGTGCAACATTTCCATAAACAGAGTTCTAGGTACAAGGCAGATGAGTCAAACTTGTCTATATACAGAGAGATAACTACATGACAGAGTAGAGCAACACTTCCATATACAGAGTTCTAGCTATATTGCAAATGTGTCCAACGTGTCCATATACTGAGAGCTAGCTTTATGGCATACATATCCAATATGTTCATATACAGAGAGCTACCTCCTGGCAGATCAGTCCAACATACCCATGTACAGAGAACAAGCTACATGGCAAATGATTCCAAAACGTCCATATACAGAGAGCGAGCTACATGGCATGGTAGTGCAACATTTCCATATACAGAGTTCTAACTACAAGGCAGATGAGTCCAACGTGTCTATATACAGAAAGCTAGCTACATGGCAGTGTAGTCCAACATATCCATATTCAGTGTAGAAGCTACATGGCAGATGTGTCCAACGTGTCCATAGACTGAGAGCCACCTACAAGGCAGACATGTCCAATATGTCCATATACAGAGAGCTACCTACTGGGATGATCAGTCCAACATATCCATGTACATGGTAGATGAGTCCAAAATGTTTATATACAGAGAGCTAACCACATGACGTGGTAGTGCAACATTTCCATATACAGAGTTCTAACTACATGGCAGATGTGTCCAAAGTGTCCATATATTGAGAGCTACCTACATGGCAGACAAGTCCAATATGTTCATATACAGAGAGATAACTTCTTGGCAGATCAGTCCAACATATCCATGTACACAGAGCTAGCTACATGGCAGACAAGTCCAAAATGTACATATACAGAGGGCTAGCTACATGGCAGGGTAGTGAAACATTTCCATATACAGATTTCTAGCTACAAGGCAGATGAGTCCAACTTGTCTATATACAGGTATCTGACTACAAGGCAGGGTAGTGTAACATTTCCATATTCAGGGTACTAGCTACATGGCAGATGTGTCCAACGTGTCCATATACTGAGAGCCACCTACATGACAGACAATTCCAATATGTTCATATACAGAGAACTACCTACCTGGCAGATCAGTCCAATATATCCATGTACAGAAAGCTAGCTACATGACAGACGAGTCAAATATATCCATATACAGAGAGCTAGATAAACGGCAGTGTAGTGTAACATTTCCATATACAGAGCTGTAGGTACAAGGCAGATGAGCCCAACTTATCTATATGCAGAGAGATAGCTACATGGCAGTATAGTGCAACATTTCCATATACAGAGTTCTAGCTACATAGCAGATTTGTCCAACGTGTCCATATATTGAGAGCCACCTACATGTCAGACAAGTTCAATATGTACTCGTCTATTATGTTGCTAGCTCTCTGGACATGGATATTTTGGACTGATCTGATATGTAGGTAGCTCTCTATATATGAACATATTGGACTTGTCTGCCATATAGCTAGCTCTCAGTGTATGGACATGTTGGACTCATCAGCCATGTAGCCTGCTATCTGTATATGAACCTGTGGGACTCATCTGCCTTGCTACGAGCCCTGTAAATATACTCATATTGTACTCATCTGCCATGTAGCTATCTCTCATTATAGGGATACGTTGAACTCATCTGCCATGTAGCTACAACTCTGTATGTGGAAATGTTGCACTACTCTGTCATGTACTCAGCTCTTTGTATATGGAAATATTGGACTCATCTGTCATGTAGCTAGCTCTCTGTACATGCATATGTTGGACTGATCAGTCATGTAGGTAACTCTGTATATATGAATATATTGGACTCATCAGTCATGTAGCCAGATCTCTGGTATGAACATGTTGGACTCATCTGCTTGTAGCTAACTCTCTAAATATACACTTGTTGGATTCTTCTTCCATGTAGCTAGCTCTCAGCATATGGACATGTTGGACTCATCTGCATGTACTTAATATTCTGTATATGGACATGTTGGACTACTCTGCCATGTAGCTAGCTGTTAGTATATGGACACATTGGACTCTGCCATGTATCTAGAAATTTGTATATGGAAATGTTGCACTACTCTGCCATGTAGCTAACTCTTTGTATATTGACACGTTGGAGTCATCTGCCATGTAGCTAGAACTCTGTATATGGAAATGTTGGTCTACACTGCCATGTAGCTAGCTGTCTATATATGGGCATTTTGGACTCGTCTGCCATGTATCTAGCTCTCTGTACATGGATATGTTGAACTGATCTGCCATGTTGTAGCTCTCTGTATATGAACATATTGGACTTGTATGCCATGTGGCTAGCTCTCAGTTTATGGACATGTTGGATTCAACAGCCATGTATCCAGCTCTGAGAGTATGAACATGTTGGACTCATCTGACTTGTAGCTAGCCCTCTAAATATACGCATGTTGCACTCATCTGAAACATAGCTGGCTCTCAGGATTTGGACATGTTGGACTCATCTGCCAGGTACCTAGAACCCTGTATATGGAAATGTTACACTACTCTGCCATGTAGCTAACTCTCTGTAGATGGGCACGTTGGACTCATCAACCCTGTAGCTAGAACTCTGTATATGGACATGTTGGACTACTCTGCCATGTAGGTAGCTCTCAGTATATGAGCACGTTGGACTCATCTGCAATGTAGGTAGAACTCTGAATATGGAAATGTTGCCATTTACCTAGCCCTCTGTATATGGACACGTTGGACTCCTCTGCCATATCGCTAGAAATTTGTATATGGAAATGTTGGACTCCTTTGCCATATCGCTAGAAATTTGTATATGGAAATGTTGGACTCCTTTGCCATATCGCTAGAAATTTGTATATGGAAATGTTGCACTACTCTGCCATGTAACTAGCTTTCAGTTTATGGACATGTTGGACTCATCAGCCATGTGTCAAGCTCTCTGAGTATGAACATGTTGGACTCATCTGCCTTGTAGCTAGCCCTCTAAATATACACGTGTTGGACTCATCTGTCACGTAGCTAGCTCTCAGTATATGGACATGTTGTACTGATCTGCCATGTAGTAGAACTCTGTATATGGAAATGTTACACTACTCTGCCATGTAGCTAGCTCTCTGTATATAGACACGTTGGACTCATCTGCCATGTAGCTAGAACTCTGTTAAAGGAAATGTTGCACTACACTGATGTTGCTCTACACTGCCATGTAGCCAGCTCTCTGTATATGGACATTTGGGACTAATCTGCCATGTAGCTAGCTCTCTGTGCATGGATACGTTGGACTGATCTGCCATCCATGTAATTCTCTATATTTGAACATAGTGGACTTGTCTGCCATGTAGCTAGCTCACTGTATATGGACATATTGTACTCATCAGCCATGTAGCCAGCTCTCTCTGTATGTACATGCTGGACTCATCTGACCTCTAGATAGTCCTCTATATATACACATATTTTACTCACCTGCCATGTAGTTAACTCTCAGTTTATGGACATGTTGGACTCATCTGCCATGTAGTTAGAACTCTGTTCATGGAGATGTTGCACTACACTGCCATGTAGCTAGCTCTCTGTATATGGACATTTGGGAGTCATCTGCGTGTAGCTAGGTCTCTGTGCATGGATATTTTGAACTGATCTACCATGCAGGTAGCTCTCTGTATATGAACATATTGGACTTGTCTGCCATGTAGCTAGCTCACTGTACATGGACATGTGGGACTCATCAGCCATGTAGCCAGCTCTCTCTGTATGAACATATTGGACTCATCTGCTTTATTAGTAGTCCTCTATATATACACATGTTGGACTTATGTGCCATGTAGCTAGCTCTCAGCATATGGACATGTGGGAGTTATCTGCCATGTAGCTATTGCTCTGTACATGGACATCTTGGACTACTGTGCCATGTAGCTAGCTCTAAGTATATGGACACGTTGTACTCATCTGCCATGTAGCTAGAACTCTGTATATGGAAATGTTTCACTAATCTGCCATGTTGCAAGCTCTCTGTATATGTACATTTTGGACTCATCTGCCATGTAGCTAGCTCTCTATACATGGATATGTTGAACTGATCTGCCATGAAGGTTGCTCTCTGTATAAGAAGAAATTGGACTGGTCTGCCTTGTAACTAGCTCTCTGTATTTGGACATGTTGGACTCATCTGGCTTGAAGCTAGCTCTCCTTATATGGGCACGTTGGACTCATCTGCCATGTAGCTAGTATTCTGTATATGGACATGTTGGACACCTCTGCCATGTAGCTAGCTGACAGTATATGGACACGTTGGTCTCATCTGCCATGTAGCTAGCAATTTGTATATGGAAATGTTGCACGACTCTGCCATGTAGCTAGCTCTTTGTATATGGACATGTTGGACCCATCTGTCAGGTATCTTGAATTCTGTATATGGAAAAGTTGCACTACTCTGCTATGTAGCTAGCTCTCTGTACTTGGATATGTTGGACTGATCTGCCATGAAGGTAACTCTCTGTATATGAACATATTGGACTTGTCTGTCCTGTAACTTGCTCTCAAATTATGGACATGTTGGACTCATCAGCCATGTAGCCAGCTCTCTGAGTATGAATATGTTGGACTCATCTGCCATGTAGCTAACTCTCAGTATATGGACACGTTGGACTCATCAGCCATGTAGCTAGAAGCCTGGATATGGAAATGTTGCACTGCTTTGCCATGCAGCTGACTCTCTGTATATGGACTCATTGGACTCATCTACTATGTAGCTACAACTCTGTATATGGAAATGTGGCACTACTCTGCTTTGTAACTAACTCTCGATGTATGTACATTTTGAACTCATCTGCCATGTAGCTAGCTCTCTGTACATGTATATGTTGGACTGATCTGTTATACAGGTAGCACTCTGTAGATGAACATATTGGACTTGTCTGACATGTAGCCAGCTCTCAGTATATGGACATGTTGGACTCATCTGCCTTGTAGCTACCCTTCTAAATATACACATGTTGGACTCCTCTGCCATGTAGTT
>NW_006408989.1:858216-862081 GCF_000296735.1 Chrysochloris asiatica | reverse complement strand
TATATGGACACGTTGGACTCATCTGAAATGTAGCTAGAACTATGTATATGGACATGTTGGACTACTCTACTATGTAGGTAGCTCTCAGTATATGGACACAATGGACTCATCTGTCATGTAGCTAGTACTCTGTATATGGAAATGTTACAGTACTCTGCCATGTAGTTAGCTCTCTGTATATGGACATGTTGGACTCATCAGCCATGGAGCCAGCTCTCTCTGCATGAACATGTTGGACTTATCTGCCTGTAGCTAACCCTCTAAATATACACATGTTGGATTCATCTGCAATGTAGCCAACTCTCAGTATATGGACATGATGCACTCATCTGCCTTGTAGTTAGTACTATGTATATTGACATGTTGGACTACTTTGCCATTTAGCTAGCTTTCAGTATATGGACATGTAACACTTATCTGTCATATAGGTAAAACACTGTATATGGAAATGTTGCAATACTCTGTCATGTAGCTAATTCTCTGTATATGGATACGTTGAACTCATCTGCCATATAGCTAGCTCTCCGTTTATGGACATGTATGACTCATCTGAAATGTAGATAGAACCCTGTATATGGAAATACTACTGCCATGTAGTACTCTATACATGGAAATGTTGCACTACTCTGCCATGTAGCTAGGTCTAAATATATGGACACGTTGGACTCATCTGCCATGTAGCTAATACTCTGTATATGGGCATGTTGGACTACTCATCCATTTAGTTGGCTCTCAGTATAACGTCACGTTGTACTGATCGGCCATATAGCTAGAACCCTGTATATGGAAATGTTGCACTACTCTGCAATGTAGCTAGCTCTCCATATATGGACATTTTGTACTCTTCTGCCATGTAGCTTGCTCTTGGTACATGAATATGTTGGACTGAACTGCGATGTAGATTTCTCTCTCTATATGAACATATTGGACTTGTCTTCCATGTACCTAGCTACCTCTTAGTATATGGACATGTTGGACTCATCAGACATGTAGCCAGCTCTCTGAGTATGAACATGTTGGAATCATCTGCCTTGTGACAAGCCCTCTAAATATACACATGTTGGACTCATCTGCCATGTAGCTAGCACTCAGTAAATGGACATGTTGGACACATCTGCCATGTAGCTAGAACTTTGTATATGGAAATGTTGCACTACTCTGCCATATAGCTAGCTCTCAGTATATGGAAACGTTGGACTCATGTACCATGTAGCTAAAATTTGCATATGGACATGTTGGAATACTCTACCTTGTAGCTAGCTCTCAGTGTACGGACACGTTGTACTTATCTGCAATGAAGCTCGAACTCTGTATACGGAAATGTTGCACTACTCTGCCATGTAGCTAGCTTTCTGTATATGGACATGTTGGACTCATCTGCCATGTAGCTAGTTCCCTGTATTTGGAAATCTTGCACTATTCTGCCATGTATCTAGCTCTCTATACATGAATATGTTAGACTGATCTGCCATGTAGGTAGCTCTGTATATATGAACATATTGAACTTTTCTGCCATTTAGCTAGCTAGTTCTCAGTATATGGACATGTTGGACTTATCAGCCATGTAGCCATCTCTCTGTGTATGAACATGTTGGACTCATCTACCTTGTATTGAGCCCTCTAAATATACACATGTTGGATTCATCTGCCATGTAGTTTACTCTCAGTATATGAACATGTTGGATTCTTCTGCCATGTAGCCAACTATCAGTATATGGACATGATGGACTCATCAGCCATTAGCCAGCTTTCTCTGTATGAACATGATGGACTCATCTGCCTTGTTGATAGCCCTCTATATATACACATGTTGGACTCATCTGCCATATAGCTAGTACTCTGTATATGGACATGTTGAACTACTCTGCCATATAGCTAGCTCTCAGTATATGGACACGTTGGACTCATCTACAATGTAGCTAGTACTCTGGATATGGACGTGTTGGACTACTCGTCCATGTACCTAGCTCCCAGTATATGGACACATTGGACTCATCTGCCATGTAGCTAGATCTCTGTATATGGACATTTTGGACTTGTCTGCCATGCAAATAGCTCTCTCTACATGCCATGTATGTAGCTCTCTGTATGTGAACATATTGGTCTTGTCTGCGATGTAGCTAGCTCTCAGTATATGGACATGTTGGACTTATCAGCCATGTAGCCAGCTCTCTGTGTATGAACATGTTGGATTCATCTGCCTTGTAGTGAGCCCTCTAAATATACACATGTTGGACTCATCTGTCATGTAGTTTACTCTCAGTATATGGACATGTTAGACTCATCTGCCATGTAACTATTACTCTGTATATGGACATCTTCGACTATTTTGCCATGTAGCTAGCTCTGAGTATATGGACAGGATGGACTCATCTGCCATGTATCTAGAACTCTGCATATGGACATGTTGCACTACTATGCCATGTAGGTATCTCTGTATATGGACATTATGTATTCAACTGACATGTAGCTAACTCTCCTTGCACATATATGTTGGACTGGTCTTCCATGTAGGTAGCTCTCTGTTTATAAAGATATTGGAATTGTCTGCCATGTAGCATGCTCTCTGTATATGGACATGTTGGACTAATCAGCCATATAGCCAGCTCTCTTTGTATGAACATGTTGAACTCATCTGTCTTGTAGCTAACTCTCTGTATATCGACATGTTGGACTCATCTGCCATGTAGCTAGCTCTCAATATATGGACCCTTTGGACTCATCTGCCATGTTGCTAGAACCCTGTATATGGAAATGTTGCACTACTCTGCCATGTATCTAGCTCTCTGTATATGAACATGTTGGACTCATCTGCCATGTAGCTAGAACACTGTATATGGACATGTTGGACTACTCTGCCATGTAGCTAACTATAAGTATATTCACACGTTGGACTCATGGGCCATGTATCTAGAATCCTGTGTATGGAAATGTTGCACTACTATGCCATGTAGCTAGCTATCAGTATATCAGCATGTTAGACTCATCTGCCATGTAGCTAGAACTCTGTATATGGAAATGTTGCACTACTCTGCCATGTATCCTGCTCTGTGTATTTGGACATATTTGCCTATTCTGTCATGTAGCTAGCTCTCTGTGCATGGATATGTTGGACTGATCTCCCACGTAGGTAGCTCTCTATATGAAGATATTGTACTTGTGTGCCATGTAACTAGCTCTCTGTATATGTAAATGTTGGGCTCATCAGTCATGTGACAGCTTTCTTTGTATGAACATGTTGGACTCACCTGTGTTGCAGTTAGTCCTCTAAATATATACATGTTGGATTCATGTGCCACATAGCTAGATTTCAGTATATGGACACGATTGACTCATCTGACATGTAGCTAGAAGATTGTATATGGCCATGTTTCACTACTCTTCCATGTTGCTAGTGGTCTGTATATGATCATTTTGGTCTTGTCTGTCATGTAGCTAGCTCTCTGTATATGGACATATTGGCCTAGTTTGTCATGTAGCTAGCTCTCTGTACTTGGATATGTTGGACTGGTAAGTCATGTTGGTAGCTCTGTATATATGAAGATATTGGACTTGTCTGCCATGTATCTAGCTCTCTGTATATGGACATGTTGGACTCATCAGCCATGTAGCCAGCTCTCTGTGTATGAACATGTTGGATTCATCTGCCTTATAGCTAGCCCTCTAAATATACAAATGTTTGATTCATCTTCCATGCAGCTAGCTCTCAGAATAAGGACACATTGGACTCATTTACCGTATCGCTTGTTGTTGTTGTGTTGTTGTGAAGTGCCATCGAGTCGGGTCCGACCCATAGCGACCCTGTACAGGGTTTCCAAGGGTGTAAATCTTTACGGGAGTAGAAAGCCTCATCTTTCTCCCGCGG
>NW_006408989.1:855899-857571 GCF_000296735.1 Chrysochloris asiatica | reverse complement strand
GTGTCCATATACTGAGAGGTAACTACATGGCAGACAAGTCCAAAATGTTCATATAAAGAGAGCTACCTACTTGGAAGATCAGCCCAACATATCCATGCACAGAGAGATAGCTATATGGCAGACGAGTCCAAAATGTCCATATACAGAAAGGTAGCTGCATGTCAGAGTAGTGCAACTTTTCCATATACAGAGTTCTAGGTACAAGGCAAATGAGTCCAACTTGTCTATATACAGAGCTCTAGCTACATTACAGAGTAATGCAACATTGTAATATACAGAGTTCTAGGTATATGGCAGATGTGTACAACGTATCCATACATGAAGAGCTAGCTACATGACACAGCAGTCCAACATGTGCATATACAGGATACTAGCTACATGGCAGATGAGTACAACATGTCCATATACTGAGTCCTAGCTACATGGCATACAAGTGCAATATGTTCATATACAGAAAGCTACATACTTCATAGATCAGTGTAACATGTTCATGTACAGAAAGCTAGCTACATGGCAGACGAGTTCAAAATGTCCATATACCGAGAGCTAGCAACATGGCACAGTAGTGCAACATTTCTATATACAGAGTTCGAGCTACATGGTTGATGTGTACAAGGTGTCCATATATTGAGAACTACCTACATGACAGAGAAGTCCAATATGACCTTCACCATTAGACAGCACCAGTGCTGGCCTCCAACATCTCATCCTTCTTTATTTATTTAAGGGACGTTGCCTGTCTTAGGTGGTCAGTGCAAGTCCCCAGTCTTACCCGTCATAGAAACTCATTGCAACGTAAGGTAATGGTTCTGTCTTATGATGACTGGGGTCCACCAATCCTTACCCGTCATTGGTTACACGTCCTGCATGTGTCGGGGGAGTGTCTTTAACTGGAGGCCGTGAAGACGACTCCACAGCATTTTATACTGGTTAACCGCCATCCGAAGAAGGCAGGGAAGGAGGAGACAAGCAAAGATGACAAGTATGCCAATAGCTAGAATGGGACCCCACTATTGAGAGCTAGTTCAACAGGTTTGCCATCAAGGTGGGGGGCATAATGCATAGCAATTATTTGTGCATGTAATTCATTCCATTCTCGGCTGACATTTTCAGCGACCCCGTGCAGGTGAGCCTGCACCATGGGCCAAGGAAAGTCCGAGGCATTGTACACAAGTTTAGTCACACAAATGGAGCGATAATCAGCATGGCACGCAAGGTGTTGCCAAATCATTATCTGCTCCAAGGTATCCAGAAGTATGTTAACAGTGTCATACAGTCCATTCAGGCGATGTTCAATGGCAAGATCAATTTTTTTCTTGCCGGTCCCAGTTGTAGGTAACATTGTCCATCAGCTCATTGACAGTAGCTGCTGTCTGAATTTCTTGAGTAAGTGCAACGGTGGTGACGGTGAATGAAACAAGCAAGGTGATAAAAGACATTACACCCATTACTGTAAGTCCAAGTCCTTGCTTTGATCTAGAAAGCAACGTGGTAAATTCATTGACGAGTTGCAAGCCGACATCATCATACCACTCTTGGGAGATGTTTACTGGCAGCAACACATAGGTTGGTCTTTTCAGGATTGTAAAAGTCATGTTAGGCTTTAGGGCAGCAACCCATGAAGTGAGGTTGCACCTAGTGCAATTTAGATGAAACTTCTCAAACAGCTTTT
>NW_006408989.1:853395-853846 GCF_000296735.1 Chrysochloris asiatica | reverse complement strand
AGAGTTTCTGGAGTTGTCTTAGCTCCCTAATAGTTAACAGTTTTCACAGCACGCTCCGTTAAGCACTTCAATTGTTCCTAGGTTAAAGCAGCTTGCTTGATTTTTCAGAGACAGATGTTGGAGTGGAGAATTTAAAAGTCTAGCTTTTGAAGCCTGGAGGTGGTGCTGGTGGAGACACACCTTCAGATGGTTTTTCGGTGAATGCTTCCATGCTTTGGGGAGTGGGTAGTGGTTGTCTTTTTGACATAGGGTCGAATTAGTCGGTCTGAAATTCATATGGAGTGGTTTGTGTCCTGTAAAAAAGACTAGATCTTCGCCCCTTGGTTAGTAAGTAACACATGTAGACTATAAAAATTAGAAAGCAGATAAAGGGTGGTTTGTTACCGGAAAATTAACGGCAAAAATAACAGCAATCAACTTCTGTCTTCTGTGCCAAAGTTTCCGTGGTTTG
>NW_006408989.1:847177-852423 GCF_000296735.1 Chrysochloris asiatica | reverse complement strand
TAACATCAACTACTCCATCCTCAGGGAACCAAGGACAAACAGTATGTACAAAATCAATAAATTTACAAAGTTGATTATAATCTACTTTTACACCTCGACTGTGCAGCATTTCTCTCAGTATATTTATATACCATGCTTTTCTCTGTTTATTCCCCATGTTTACCTGATCAGATTGCCCTCCTACTTTTTGTGTGTCCACGCACGTCCTTTTTCTTCCTATTTCCTCAGGAGGGTCCTTTGCATTGTCTCTGGTATTTGAGCATGCACGTTGGGCGCCAGATATCGGGGTCTGAGACCGGCTCAGACCACTGCGTGGGTTACTCGAAAGAGAGGCGAGGGTTAATTAATCAGATAAGGATCAACAGGCTGATGGCCAGTGATAAAGTTTATTGTAGCAATGTGGTTTATATAGGATTTTTGCATTAGATCATTGTTATTCTGCCTAGTTACAAGTTTTCCATAGCAACAAAGATATGATTACCCACCAGGATACCAACCAGGATATGATTACATAAGTATAAGCATTGTTATAGCAATACAGCATCATGTGGTTTTAGCTAAATTTAAGTTCCCTTTTCCCAGGATTGTCCTAGTTACAATTAACAATAAGTCCCGATCACTGACATCACCTTAACCAGGTGAAACTTGTCTTCAGGCCAATTATAAGAGCATGAGGACTATCTCAACCTTCACCATTAGGTGGCACCATTTCTGGCCTCGAACACAGACAGCTAGCTACATGGCAGTATAGTGCAATATTTCCATATACAGAATTCTAGCTACATGGCAGATGTGTCAAACATGTCCATATACTGAGAGCTAGCTACATGCAGAGTAGTCCAACACGACCATATTCAGGGTAGTAGCAAAATGGCAGATGTGTCCAACGTGTCCTTATACTGAGACATGGCAGACAAATCCAATATGTTCATATACAGAGAGCTACCTACTTGGCAGATCAGTCCAACATATCCATGTACAGAGAGTTAGCTACATGGCAGACGAGTCCAAAATGACCATATACAGAGAGCTAGGTATATGGCAGGATAGAGAAACAGTTCCATATGCAGAGTTCTAGGTACAAGACAGATGAGTCCAACTTGTCTATATACAGAGAACTAGTTACATGGCAGAGTAGCGCACCATTTCCATATACAGAGTTCTAGCTACATGGCAGATGTGTCCAATGTGTCCATATACTGAGAGCCAGCTACATAGTAGAGTAGTCCAAAATGTTCATATTCAGGGTAGTAGCTACATGGCAGATGTGTTCAATGTGTCCATATACTCATAGGCACTTACATGGCAGACAAATCCAATATGTTCATGTACAGAGAGCTACCTACTTGGCAAATCAGTCCAACATATCAATGTACAGAGAGCTAGCTACATGGCAGACGAGTCCAATATATACATATACATAGAGCTAGCTACATGGCAGGGAAGCACAACATATCCATATACAGAGTTCTAGGTACATGGCAGATGTGTCCAAAGTGTCCATCCACTGACAGCTAGTTACATAGCAGAGCAGTGTAACATGTCCATATAAAGGGTATTAGCTACATGCCAGATATGTCCAACTGGTCCATATACTGAGAGACAACTACATGGCAGACAAATCCAACATGTTCATATACAGAGAGCAACCAACTTGGCAGATCAGTCCAACATATCCATGTATAGAGAGCTTAGCTACATGGCATATGATTCCAAAATGTCCATATACAGAGAGCTAGGTACATGGCACAGTAGTACAACATTTCCATATACAGAGTTCAAGCTACATGGCAAATGTGTCCAAGGTGTCCATATAATGAGAGTTAGCTACATGGCAGATGAGTCCAACGTATTAATACAGAGAGAGCTGACTACATGACAGACGAGTCCAACATGTCCATATAAACAGAGATGACTACATGGCAGATGAGTCCAACATGTGTGCATATAGAAGACTAGCCACAAGGAAGATGACTCCTACATGTTCATACACAGAGAGCTGACTACATGGCTGATGAGTCCAACGTGTCCTTATACAGAGTTTTAGATACATGACAGATGAGTCCAAGGTGTCCATATACTGAGAGCTAGCTAAATGCAGTGCAGTCCAACATTTCCAAATACAGAGTACTAACTAAATGGCAAAGGAGTCCAAAGTGTCCATAAACTAAGAGTTAGCTATATGGCAGAGTAGTCCAACATGTCCATAAACAGAGTACTAGCTACATGACAGTCAAGACCACTATGCTTATATACAGAGAGCTACCTACATGGCAGATCAGTCCACCATATCCATGCACAGAGAGCTAGCTTCATGGCAGAGGAGTCCAAAATGTCCATAAACAGAGAGCTACCTACATGGCAGAGTAGTGCCTCATTTCCATATACAGAGTTCTAGCTACATGGCAGATGAGTCCATCATGTCCATATACTGAGAGTTAGCTACATGGCAGATGAGTCCAACGTGTGTATATAGAGAGAACTAGCTCAAGGCAGATGCTTCAAATGTATTCATACAGAGAGAGATGGCTACGTGGCAGACAAATCCAACATGTCAATATATAGAGAGCTAGGTATGTGGCGTTCAAATCCAATATGTTCATACACAGAGAGCTAAGCACATGGAAGATCATTCCAACATATCCATGGACAGAGAGCTAGCTACATGGCAGACATGTCCAAAATGTCCATATACAGAGAGTTAGCTACATGGCAGGGAAGTGCAACATTTCCATATAACAATTACTAGCTACATGGCAGATGAGTCCAACATGTCCATATACTGAGAGCTAGCTACATGGCAGGGTAGTCCAACATGTAAATATACAGAATTCTAGCTACATGGCAGATAATTCCAACATGTCCATAACTGAAAATTAGCTTCATGTCAGATGAGTCCAACGTGTCCATAAACTGGTAGATATCTACATGACAGAGTAGTCCAACATGTCCAAATACAGAGTACTGGCTATATGGCAGATGAGTCCAACATGTCCATATACTGAAGAGTTAGCTACATGGCAGATTAGTCCAACATGTTTATATATAGAGGTGTAGCTACAAGGCTGATGAGTCCAATGTGTTCATGCAGAGAGAGCTGGCAATATGGTTGATGAGTCCAAAATGTCCATATGCAGAGAGACACCTCATGACAGATGGGACCAACATGTCCAAAAATTGAGAGCAAGCTACATGGCAGAAAACTCCAGCATTTCCATATACAGAGTACTAGTTACATGACAGATGAATCCAACATGTCCAAAACTAAGAGCAAGCTACATGGCAGAGTATTCCAGCATTTCCAAATACAGAGTACTAGCTACATAGCATATGACTCCAGTGTGTCCATAAACTAAGAGCTAGCTATATGACAGAGTAGTCCAACATGTCCATATACAGAGTACTAGCTACATGGCAGATGAGTCCAAGATCTCCGTATACTGAGAGTTAGCTACATGGCACGTGCGTCCAACATGTCCATAAACTGATAGTTAGCTACATGGCATATGTGTCCAACATGTGTATATATAGAAGACTAGCTCAAGGCAGATGAGTCGAACTTATTCATACAGAGAGAGATGGCTACGTGGCATACAAGTCCAACATGTCAATATACAAAGAGCTAGCTACATGGCATACAAGTCCAATATGATTATATACAGAGAGCTACCTACATGGCAGATCAGTTCAACATATCCATGCATAGAGAGCTAGCTACATGGCAGAGGAGTCCAAAATTTCCATATACAGAGAGCTACCTACATGGCAGAGTAGTGCCTCATTTCCATATACAGAGTTCTAGCTACATGGCAGATGAGTCCAATGTGTCCATATACTGAGAGTTAGCTACATGGCAGATGAGACAAACATGTCCATATACTGATAGTTAGATACATGGTAGATGAGTCCAAGGTGTGCATATAGAGAGGACTAGCTCAAGGCAGATGAGTCTAACGTATTCATAAAGACAGAGATGGCTATGTGGCAGACGAGTCCAATATGTCCATATACAGAGAGCTAGCTACATGGCATACAAGTCCAATATGTTCATATGAAGAGAGCTACCTACATGGCAGATCAGTCCAACATATCAATGCACAGAGAACTAACAACATAGCAGATGAGTCCAAAATGTCCATATACAAACAGCTAGCTACAAGTCAGAGTAGTGCTACATTTCCATATACAGAGTTCTCCTACGTGGCAGATGAGTCCAACATGTCCATATACTGAGAGCTCGCTACATGTCAGAGTACTCCAACATTTAATATACAGAGTACTAGCTACATGGCAAGGTAGTCAAACATGTCCACATACAGAGTAATAGCTACATAGCAGATGAGTCCAACATGTCCATATATTGAGAGTTAGCTAGATGGCAGACGAGTCCAACATGTCCATATACTGAGAGTTAGCTACATGGCAGATGAGTGCAACATGTGTATATATAGAGGACTACCTCAATGCAGATGTGTCCTATGTATTCATACATTGAGAGCTGACTACATGGCAGAGGAGTCCAACATGTCCATATACAGAGACCTAGCTACATGGCAGATGAGTCCAACTTGTGTATATATAAAGGCAGATCAGTCCAACATATTCATACAGAGAGAGCTGGCTACATGGCTGATGAGTCCAATATGTCCATATACACAGAGCTAGCTACATGGCAGACTGGTCCAATTTATTAATATGCAGAGAACTACTTACATTTTAGATCAGTTCAACATATCCATGAACAGTGAGCTAGCTACATGGCAGACTAGCCCAAAATGTCCATATACAGAGATCTATCTACATGGCAGAGTAGTGCAACATATCTATATACAGAGTTCTAGCTACATGGCATATGAGTCCAACGTGTTCATATATTGAGAGCTAGCTGCATGGCAGAGTAGTACAACATGTCCATATACAGAGTACAAGCTAAATGGAAGATGGTTCCACCATGTCCATATACTGAGAGTTAGCTACATGACATTTGAGTCCAACATGTGTGTATATATATAGGACTAGCTACAAGGCAGATGAGTCCAACATGTTTATACAGAGAGAGCTGGCTACATGGCTGATGAGATAAACATATACATATACAGAGAGGTAGCGACAAGGCAGACAAATCCAATATGTTTATATACAGAGAGGTACCTAAATGGCAGATCAGTCCAACATATCCATGTACAGAGAGCTAGCTACATGGCAGATGAGTCCAAAAAGTCCATATACAGAGAGCTAGCTACATG
>NW_006408989.1:846173-847007 GCF_000296735.1 Chrysochloris asiatica | reverse complement strand
CTACATGGCAGATGAGTCCAACATGTTCATATACTGAGAGCTATATGGCAGATGAATCCAACATGTCAATATACTGAGAGTTAGCTAAATGGCAGATGAGTCCATCATGTTCATATACTGAGAGTTAGCTACATGGCAAATGATTCCAACATGTCCATATAGTGAGAGTTAGCCCATGGCTGAGGAGTCCAACATGTGTATATACAGAGAGCTAGCCACATGGCAGAGGAGTGCATCATTTCCATATACAGACTTCTAGCTACATGGCAGATGAGTCCAACGTTTCTAAATTCAGAGAGTTAGCTACATGGCAGATGAATCCAACATGTCCATATACTGAGAGTTAGAGACATGGCAGATAAGTCCAACGTATGCATATATAGAGGACTAGCTCAAGGCAGAAGAATCCAATGTATTCACACAGAGAGACCTGGCTACATGGCAGACGAGTCCAACATGTCCATATACAGATAGCTAGCTACATGGCCAACAAGTCCAATATGTTAATATACAGAGAGCTGCCTACATGGTAGATCAGTCCATCATATCCTTGCACAGAGAGAAGGCTACATGGTAGAGGAGTCCAAAATGTACATATACAGAGAGCTAACTACATGGCAGAGTAGCGCCTAATTTCCAAATAAAGAGTTCTAAGTACATGGCAGATGATACCAACATGTCCATATTCTGAGAGCTAGCTACATGGCAAAGTCATCCAACATGTCCATATATAGTGTAATAGCTACATGGCAGAAGAGTCCAACATGTGTATATAGAGAGTACTATCTACATGGCAGATGAGTCCAACGTGTTCATACAAAGAGAGCTGTGTAC
>NW_006408989.1:844418-845778 GCF_000296735.1 Chrysochloris asiatica | reverse complement strand
CATGGCCGATGAGTCCAACATATCTATATACAGAGAGCTAGCTACATGGAAGACAAGTCCAATATGTTCATATACAGAGAGCTACATACATGGCAGAGTAATGCAAAATTTCCACATACAGAGTTCTAGCTTCATGGCAGATGAATCCAACAATCCATAAATTGAGAGGAAGCTACATGACAGAGTAGTCCAACATTTCCATATACATGGTACTAGCTACATGGCAGATAAGTTCAACATGTCCATAAACTGAGAGTTAGCTGCATGGCAGAGTAATCCAACATGTCTATGTACAGAGTACAGGCTACATGGCAGATGTGTCCAAAATGTCCATATACTGAGAGTTATCTACATGGCAGATGACTCCAACATGTATATATAGAGGTCTAGCTACAAGGCAGATGATTCCAACATGTTCATACAGAGAGAGTTTAATACATGGCTGATGAGTCCCACATGTCCATATACAGAGAGCTAGCTACATGACAGACAAATCCCATATGCTCAAGTACAGAGATCTACCTACATGGCAGATCAGTCCAGCATATCTATGCACAGAGAGCTAGCTACATGGAAGACGAGTCCAAAATGTGCATATACAGAGAGCTAGCTACATGACAGACGAGTCCAATACATCCATAAAAATAGTTCTAGCAACATGGGAGATGAGTCCAACATGTCCATATACTAAGAGATAGCTTCATGGCAGATGAGTCCAACATGTGTATATTTAGAGGGCTATCGACAAGCAAAAGGGTTGGATATATTCACACAGAGAGAGCTAGCTACATGGCTGATGAGTCCAACATGTCCATATACTGAGAGCTAGTTACTTGGTAGACGAGTCCAATATGTTCATATACAGGGAGCTAACTTCATGTCAGATCAATCTAGCATATCCAAGCACAGAGAGCTTGCTACATGCAGACAATTCCAAAGTGTCCATATATACAGAGAGCTAGCTACATTGACAGAGTAGTGCAACATTTTCATATACAGAGTTATAGCTACGTGGCAGATGAGTCCAACATGTCCATATACCGAGAGCTAGTTACATGGAAGAGTAGTCCAACATGATAGTTAGTTAAATGGCAGATGAGTCCAACATGTCCATATACCAAGAACTAGCTATATGGCAGAGTAGTTCAACATGTCCATATACAGAGAGCTAGATACATGGCAGACTAATACAATATGTTCATATACAGAGAGCTAAATACAGGGCGATCAGTTCAACATATCCATGCACAGAGAGATAGCGACATGGCAGATGAGTCCAAAATGTCCATATACAGATAGCTAGCTACATGGCATAGTAGTACATCATTTCCATATACAGTGTTCTAGCTACATGGCAGAT
>NW_006408989.1:831002-843063 GCF_000296735.1 Chrysochloris asiatica | reverse complement strand
ATATACAGAGAGCTACCTACATGGCAGATGAGTCCAACATATCCATGCACAGAGAGCTAGCTACATGGCAGATGAGTCCAAAATGTCCATATAAAGATAGCTAGCTACATGGCAGACTAGTCCAAAATGACCATATACAGATCATTAGCTACATGACAGAGTAGTGCAATATTTCCATATACAGAGTTTAAGATACATGGCAGATGAGTCCAACGTGTCCATATATTGAGAGATAGCTGCATGGCAGATGAGTCCAACATGTGTATATTTAGAGGACTATCTAAAAGGCAGATGAGTTGAACATATTCATACAAAGAGAGCAGGCTACATGGCTGATGAGACCAACATGTCCTTATACTGACAGCTAGCTACATGGCAGACCAGTACCATATATTCATATACAAAGAGCTACCTTCATGGCAGATTAGTAGAACAATTCCATGCACAGAGAGCTAGCTACATGGCAGACGAGTCCAAAATGTCCGTATATACAGAGCTAGCTACATGACAGAGTAGTGTAAAATTTTCATATACACAGTTCTTAATTCATGGCAGGTGGGTCCAATGTGCCCATATCCTGACAGCTAGCTAAATGGCAGAGTAGTCCATCATGTCCATATACAGAGTACTAGTTACATGTTAGATGAGTCCGACATGTCATTATACTGAGAGTTAGCTACATGGTAGATAAGTCCAACATGTGTATACACAGAGGACTAGCTACAAAGCAGATGAGTCCAACATGTTCATACAGAGACAGCTGGCTACATGGCTGATGAGTTCAACATGTCCATATACAGAGAGGTAGCTACATGTCAGGTGAGCTCCAACAAGTCAATATACAGGGTACTAGCTAAATGGCAGATCAGTCTAACATATCCAGGCACAGAGAGCTACTTACATGGCAGATCAGTCCAACATATCCATGCACAGAGAGCTAGCTACATGGCATACAAGTCCAAAATGTCCATATACAGAAAGAGAGCTACATGACAGAGTAGTGCAACACTTCCATATACAGAGTTCTAGCTACATGGCAGATGAGTCCAACATGTCCATATACTGAGAGTTAGCTACATGAAAGAGTAGTCCAACATGTCCAAATACATAGTACTCGCTACATGGCAGGTGAGTCCAACATGTCCATATACTGAGAGTAAGCTATATGGCACATGAGTCCAATATGTGTATATTTAGAGGACTATCTACTAGGCAAACGAGTTGAAAATATTCCTACAGAGAGAATTGGCTACATGGCTGATCAGTCCAACAGGTCCATATACTGACAGCTACCTATATGGCAGACAAGTCCAATATGTCCATATACAGAGAGTTCCGTACATGGCAGATCAGTCCAGTATATCTATACACAGAGACTTAGCTACATGGCAGACGAGTCCAAAATGACCATATACGGAGAGCTAGCTACATGGAAGAGTAGTCCAACATGTTCAAATTCAGAGTTCTAGCTACATGACAGATTAGAATAATGTGTCCATATGCTGAGAGCTAGCTACATGGCAGATTATTAAAACATGACCATATACACAGTACTAGCTACATGGCAGATGAATCCAACATGTACATATACTGAGGGTCAGCTACATGACAGATGAATCTGACATGTGTATGTTTAGAGGGTTAGCTACAAGGCAGATGAGTCCAATATGTCCATGTACAGAGCACTAGCTACATGGCAGAGTAGTGCAACATTTCCATATACAGAGCTCTAGCTAAGTGGCAGATGAGTTCAACGTGTCTTTATACTGAGAGCTAGCTACAAAGCAGAGTAATCAAACGTGTCCATATACACAGCACTAGCTACATGTCAAGTGAATACAACATGCCCATATATTGTGAGTTAGCTACATGACACATCAGTCCAACATGTGTATGTTTACAGCGTTAGCTACAAGGCAGATAACTCAAACATGTTCATACAGAGAGATCTGATTACATGGCTGATGAGTCCACCATGTCCATATACAGAGAGCTAGCTACATGGCAGACAAGTCCCATATGTTCATCTACAGGGAGCTACCTCCATGGCAGATCAGTCCAGCATATCTATGCACAGAGAGCTAGCTACATGGCAGCGAGTCCAAAATGTCCATATAGAGAGAGCTAGCTACATAACATAGTAGTACAACATTTCCATACATAGCGTTCTAGCTTCAAGGCAGATGAGTCCAACTTATCTATATACAGAGAGCTAGGTACATGGCAGAGTAGTGTAACATTTCCATATACAGAGTTCTAGCTACAACTCAGATGAGTATAACATGTCTATATACAGAAAGCTACCTACATAGCAGAGTAGTGAAACACTTTCATATACATAGTTCTAGCTACATGACAGACGTGTCCAACATGTCCATACACTGAGAGCTAGCAACATGGCAGACATGTCCAATATGTTCATATACAGAGAGCTACCTACTTGGTAGATCAGTCCAACATAGCCATATACAGAGAGTTGGCTACATGGCAGACGAATCCAAAATGTCCATATACAGAGAGATAGCTACAGGGCAGGGTAGTGCAACATTTACATATACAGAGTTCTAGCTTCAAGGCAGATGAGTCCAACTTATCTATATACAGAGAGCTAGGAGCATGGCAGAGTAGTGTAAAATTTCCATATACAGAGATCTAGCTACATGGCAGATGTGGCCAACGTGTCCCTGTACTGAGAGCTAGCTTCATTGCCGAGTAGTCCAACAAGTCCATATTCAGGGTACTATCTACATGGCAGATGTGTCCAACGTGTCCATATACTGAGAGCCACCTACAAGGCAGACAAGTCCAATATGTGTATATACAGAGAGCTACCTACTTCGCAGATCAGTCCAACATATACATGTACAGATAGCTAGCTACATGGTTCACGCGTTCAAAATCTTCATATACAGAGAGATAGCTACATGGCATTGTAGTGCAACATTTCCATATATAGAATTCTAGCTACAAGGCAGATGAGTCCAACTTGTCTATATACAGAGAGCTAGCTATATGGCAGTATGGTACAACATTTCCATATACAGAGTTCTAGCTAGAAGGCAGATGAGTCCAACTTGTCTATATACAGAGAGCTAGCTATATGGCAGTATGGTACAACATTTCCATATACAGAGTTCTAGGTACTTGGCAGATGTGTCCAACGTGTCCATATACTGAGAGCTAGCTACATGGCAGAGTAGTCCAACATGTCTACATAGAGTGTACTGGCTACATGGCAGATTAGTCCAACATGTCCATATACTGAGAGCCACCTACATGGCAGACAAGTCCAGTATGTTCTTATACAGAAAGCTAACTACTTGGCAGGTCAGTTATATCCATGTACAGAGATCTAGCTACAAGGCAGACGAGTCCAAATGTCCATATACAGAAAGCTAGCTACATGGCAGGAAAGTGCAACATTTCCTTATACAGAGACCTTGCTATAAGGCAGATGAGTCAAACTTGTCTATATAAGGAGAGCTAGCTACATGGCAGAGTTGTGCAACATTTCCATATACAGAGTTTGAGCTACATGGCAGATGTGTACAACATGTCCATATACAGAGAGCTAGCTACAAAGCAGAGTGGTTCAACATATCCATATACACAGTACTAGCTACATGGCAGATGAGTCCAACATTTCCATATACTGAAATCTAATTACATGGCAGACAAGTACAATATGTTCAAATACAGAGAGCTTCCTACTTGACAGATCAGCCCAACATATCCACATATAGAGAGCGAGCTACATGGCAGACAAATCCAAAATGTCCAAATACAGAGAGCTAGATACATGCCAGAGTACTGCATCATTTTTATATGAAGAGTTCAAGCTACATGGCAGATGTGTCCAACGTGTCCATATACTGAGAGCTACCTACATGGCAGACAAGTCCAATATATTAATAAGCATAGAGCTGCCTACTTGGCAGATCAATCCACCATATCCATGTACAGAGAGCTAGCTACATGGCAGACGAGTCCAAAATGTGCATATACAGGGAGCTAGCTACATGGCAGGGTAGTGCAACATTTCCATTTGCAGAGTTCTAGGTACAAGGCAGATGAGTGCAACTTGTCTATATATAGAGAGCTAGGTACATGGCAGAGTAGTGCAACATATCCATACACAGAGTACTAGCCACGTGGCAGATGTGTGCAACGTGTCTATATACTGAGAGCTAGCTACATGGCAGACAAGTCCATTATGTTCAAATTCAGAGAGCTACCTACTTGGCAGATCAGTCCAACATATCCATGTACAGAGAGCTAGCTGCATGGCAGACCAGTCCAAAATGTCAATATACAGAGAGTAAGCTACATGTCAGACAAGTCCAATATGTTCATATACAAAGTTCTAGCTGCAAGGCAGATGTGTCCAAGTTGTCTATATACAGAGAGTTACCTAATTGGCAGAGTATTGCAACATTTCCATATACAGAGTTTTAGCTACATGGAATATGTGTCCATTTACTGAGAGCTAGATACATGGCCGAGTAGTCCAACATGTCCATATTCAGGATACTAGCTACATGGCAGATGTGCCCAACGTGTCCATATACTGAGAGCCACCTAAATGGCAGACAAGTCCAATATGTTTATATACAGAGAGCTACCTTCTTGGCAGATCAGTCCAACATACCCATGTACAGAGAGCTAGCTAAATGGCAGACACATCTAAAATGTCCATATACAGAGAGCTAGCTATATGGCAGGATAGTGCAACATTTCCATATACAGAGTTCTAGCTACATGGCAGATGGGTGAAAGCTGTCCATATACTGAGAGCTACCTACATGGCAGAGAAGTCCAATATGTTCAGATACAGAGAGCTACATACTTGGCAGATCAGTCCAACATATCCATGGACAGAGAGCTAGCTACATCTCAGATGAGTCCAAAATGTCCATATACAGAGAGCAAGCTATGTGACAGTCTAGTGCAACGTTTCCATATACTGAGTTCTACTTACAAGGCAGATGAGTCCAACTTGTCTATATACAGAGAGGTAGCTACATGGCAGAGTAGTGCAACATTTCCATATACAGAGTTCAAGCTACATGGCAGATATTTCCAACGTGTCCATATACTGAGAGCCATCTACAAGACAGACACATTCAATATGTTCATATAAAGAGAGCTTCCGACTTCGCAGATAAGTCCAATATATCCATGTACAGAGAGCTATCTACATGGCAGATGAATCCAAAATGTCCATATACAAAGAGATAGCTATATGGCAAGGTAGTGCAACATTTACATATACAGAGTTCTAGCTACAAGGCAGATGAGTTCAACTTGTCTATATACAAAGAGCTAGCTACATGGCAGTGTAGTGCAACATTCCCATATACAGAGTTTTAGGTACATGGCAGATTTGTCCAATGTGTCCATATACTGAGAGCTAGCTACATGGCAGGGTAGTGCAACATTTCCATATACACCGTTCTAGCTACAAGGCAGATGATTCCAACTTGTCTATATACAGAAATCTACCTACATAGCAGAGTAGCGCAAAAAGTCCATATATATAGTTCTAGCTACATGACAGACGTGTCCAACGTGTCCATATACTGAGAGCTAGCTACATGGCAGACAAGTCCAATATGCTCATATAGAGAGAGCTACCTACTTGGCAGATCAGTCCAACATATCCATGTACAGAGAGCTAACTACATGGAAGACGAGTCCAAAATGTCCATATACAGAGAGATAGCTACAGGGCAGGGAAGTACAACATTTCCATATACAGAGTTCCAGCTACATGTCAGATGTGTCCAACATGTCCATACACTGAGAGCTAGCCACATGGCAGATCAGTCCAAAATATCCATGCACAGAGAGCTAGCTGCATTTCAGACGAGTCCAAAATGACCATATACGGAGTCTGAGCTACATGACAGAGTAGTGCATCATCCCTATATACAGAGTTCAAGATACATGGCAGATGGGTCCAAAGTGTGCTTATACTGAGAGGTAACTACATGGTAGACAAGTCAATATGTTCATATACAGAAAGCTATCTACTTGGCAGATCAGTCCAACATATCTTTGTACAGAGAGCTAACTACATGGCAGACGAGTCCAAAATGTCCATATACAAAGAGCTAGCTACATGGCAGGGTAGTCCAACATTTCCATATACAGAGTTCTAGGTATAAGGCAGATGAGTACAACTTATCTATACACAAAGAGCTAGGTACATGGCAGAGTAGTGTAACATTTCCATTTACAGAGTTCTAACTACATGGCAGATGTGTCCAACGTGTCTATGACCTGAGAGAGAGCTACATGGCCGAGTAGTGCAACAAGTCCAGATTCAGGGTACTATCTACATTGCATATGTGTCCAACATGTCCATATACTGAGAGCCACCTACATGGCAGACAAGTCCAATATGTTCATATACAGAGCTACCTACTTCTCAGATCAGTGCAAAATATCCATGTACAGATACCTAGCTACATAGTACACGCGTCCAAAATGTCCATATACAGGGAGATAGCTACATGGTAATGTAGTGCAACATTTCTATATACAGAATTCTAGCTACAAGGCAGAGGAGTCCAACTTGTCCATATACTGAGAGCTAGCTACATGGCAGAGAAGTCCAACATGTCCACATAGAATGTACTGGCTACAAGGCAGATAAGTCCAACATGCCAATATACTGAGAGCCACATACATGGCAGACAAGTCCAATATGTTCTTATACAGAAAGCTAACTACTTGGCAGATCAGTCTAACATATCCATGTACAGAGAGCTAGCTACATGGCAGACGAGTCCAAAAAGTCCATATACAGAGAGCTAGCTACATGGCAGAGTAGTCCATCATTTCCTTATACAGAGTACTAGCTACATGGCAGAGTAGTCCATCATTTCCTTATACAGAGTACTAGCTACATGGCAGATGAGTCCAACGTGTTCATATACTGAGAGTTAGCTACATGGCAACTGAGTCCAACATGTGTATATATAGGGGACTAGATACAAGGCAGATGAGTCCAACATGTTCATTCAGAGAGTGCTGGCTACATGGCTGATGAGTCCAACATGTCCATATACAGAGACCTAGCTACATGACAGATGAGTCTACATACAGAGAGCTGGCTACATGGCCGAGTACTCCAACATGTCCATATTCAGTGTTTTAGCTACATGGCAGATGTGTACAATGTTCCCATATACTGAGAGTTAGCTACATGGCAGACAAGTCAAATATGTTCATATACAGAGGGCTACCTACTTCGCAGATGAGTCCAACATATCCATATACAGAGAGCTAGCTCCAAGGCAGAAAAGTTCAGCATGTACATAAACAGATAGCTACCTACTTGCCAGATCAGTCCAACATATCCATGTACAGAGAGCTAGCTACATGGCAGAAGAGTCCAAAATCTCCATCTAAAGAGATCTAACTATATGGCCAGGTAGTGCAACATTTCCATATACAGAGTTCTAGCTACAAGGCAGATGAGTCCAATTTGTCTATATAGAGAGCTAGCTACATGGCAGAGTAGTGCAACATTTCCAAATACAGAGTTCTACCTACATAGCAGATGTGTCCAACATGTCCATTTACTGAGAGCTATCTACAATGTAGATCAGTCCAAAATATCCATGTACAGAGAGCTATGTACATGGCAGATGATTCCAAAATATCCATATACAGAGAGCTACCTACATGTCAGGGTAGTGCAACATTGCTATATACAGAGTTCTAACTACATGGCAGATGTGTCCAATGTGTCCAAATACTGAGAGCTCACTACATGGCTGAGTAGTACAACACGTCCTTATACAGGGTACTAGCTACATAGCAGAGGAGTCCAACATATTCATATACTGAGAGCTAGCTACATGGCCGACAAGTCCAATATGTTCATATAAAGAGAGCTACCTACTTGGAAGGTGAATTCAATATATCCATGTACAGAGACCTAGCTACATGTCAGACTAGACCAAAATGTCCATATACAGAGAGCTAGCTACATGGCAGAATAGTACAACATTTCCATATACAGAGTTTTAGGTATATGGCAGATGTGGCCAATGTGTCCATACACTAAGAGCTAGCTATATGGTAGAGCAATCCAACATGTCCATATACAGGTACTTGCTACGTGGCAGAGGAGTCCAACATGTCCATATATTGAGATCTGGCTACATGGCAGACAAGTCCAATATATGCATATACAGTGAGCTACCTACTTCGCAGATAAGTGTAACATATCCATGCACTGAGAGCTAGCTACATGGCAGACGATTCCAAAATATACATAACAGAGAGCTAGCTACATGGCAAGGCAGTGAAACATTTCTATATACTGAGTTCTAGCTACATGGCAGATGTTTCAAAGATGTTCATATACTAAGAGCTACCTACATGGTAGACATGTCCAATATGTTCATATAAAGAGATCAACCTACTTGGCAGATCAGTTCAAAATATCCATGTACAGAGAGCTAGCTACATGGCAGATGATTCCAAAATGTCCATATACAGAGAACTAGCCACACGGCAGAGTAGTGCAACATTTCCAAATACAGAGTTCGAGCTACATGGCAGATGCCTCCAATGTGTCCATATACTGAGAGCTAACTACATGGCAGAGTAGTCCAACGTGTTCATATTCAGGGTAGTAACTACATGGCAGATGTGTCCAACGTGTCCATATACTGAGAGCCACCTACAGGACATAGAAGTCCAATATGTTCATATAAAGAGAGCTACTGACTTAGCAGATCAGTCCAACATTTCCTTGTACAGAGAGCTAGCTATATGGCAGACGAGTTCAAAATGTGCAACATTTCCATATACAGAGTTCTAGCTGCAAAGCAGATGAGTCCAACTTGTCTATATACAGAGAGCTAGCTACAAGGTCAGCGGTTCGAAACTACCAGCTGCTCCGCGGGAGAAAGATGAGGCATTCTACTCCCGTAAAGATTTACACCCTCGGAAACCCTGTGCAGGGTCGCTATGGGTCGGAACCGACTCGACAGCACATAACAACAACAACAACAAGCTACAAGGCAGAGCAGTGCAACATTTCCATATACAGAGTTCGAGCTACATGGCAGATATGTCCAAAGTGTCCACATACTGAAAGCCAGCTACATGACAGAGTAGTTAATCATGTCCATATTCAGGCTACTAGCTACATGGCAGATGAGTCCAACGTGTCCATATACTACGTGCCACCTACATAAAAGACAAGTCCAATAATTTCGTGTACAGAGAGCTAACTACTTGGCAGATAAATCCAACATATCCATGTACAGAAAGTGAGCTACATGGCAGACGATTCCAAAATGTCCATATTCAGAGAGCTAGCTACATGGCAAGGTAGTGCAACATTTCTATATACTAAATTCTAGCTACATAGAAGATGTGTCAAAGGTATTCATATACTGAGAGCTTCCTACATGGTATTACAAGTCCAATATGTTCATATAAAGAGATCTACCTAATTGTCAGATCAGTTCAACATATCCATGTACAGAGAGCTAGCTACATGGCAGACGAGTCCAAAATGTCCATAAACAGAGAGCTAGCCACATGGCAGAATAGTGCAACATTTCCATATACAGAGTTCGAGCTACATGGCAGATATGTCCAGCGTGTCCATATACTGAGAGCCACCTACAGGACAGACAAGTCCAATATGTTCATATACAGAGATCAGTCCAACATTTCTTTGTATAGAGAGCTAGATATATGGCATACGAGTTCAAAATGTCCATATAAAGAGAGATAGCTACATGCAAGGTAGTACAAAATTTCCATATACAGAACTCTAGCTGCAGGGCAGATAAGTCCAACTTGTCTATATACAGAAAGCTAGCTACATGGAAGAGTAGTGCAAAATTTCCATATATAGAGTTTGAGCTACATGGCAGTTGTGTCCAAATTGTCCATATACTGAGAGCTAGTTACATGTCAGAGTAGTGCAACATGTCCATATTCAAGGTAGTAGTTACATGGCAGATGTTTTCAAAGTGTCCACATACTGAGAGCCACCTACAAGGCGGACAAGTCCTATATGTTCAAATACAGAGAGCTACCTACTTGGCAGATCAGTCCAACATATCCATGTACAGAGAGCTAGCTACATGGCAGGTGAGTCCAAAGTGTCCATATACAGAGAGTTAGCTACATGGCAGGCTAATGCAACATTTCCTTTTACAGAGTTTTAGGTACAAAGGGGATGAGTACAAATTGTCTACATACAGAGAGCTAACTACATGTCAGAGTACTGAAACATGTCCATATTCACAGTTCTAGCTATACGGCAGATGTTTACAACATGTCCATATACTGAGAACTAACTACATGACAGGCAAGTCCAGTATGTTCATATACAGAGAGCTAACAATTTGGCAGATCAGTCCAACATATCTATGCACAGAGAGATAGCTGTATAGCAGAAGAGTCCACAGTGTCCATATACAGAGAGCCAGCTTCATGGCAGGGTAGTGAAACATTTCCATATGCAGAGTTCTAGGTACAAGGCAGATGAATCCAACTTGTCTGTAAAGAGAGCTAGCTACATGGCAGAGTAGTGCAAGATTTCCATATACAGAGATCTACGTACATGGTAGAGGTGTCAAATGTGTCCATACACTGAGAGGTAGCTACATGGCAGAGCAGACCAACACGTCCATTTACAGGGTACTAGCTACATGTCCATATATTAAGAGCTAGCTAAATGGCAGACAAGTCCTATATGTTAATATACACAGAGCTACATACTTGGGAAATCACTCCAACATATCCATGTACACAGAGCTAGATACATGGCAGATGAGTCCAAAATGTCCATATACAGAGAGCTAGCTACATGACAGGGGAGTGTAACATTTCCATACACAGAGTTCTAGCTACAAGGCAGATGAGTCCAACTTGTCAATATATAGAGAGAACTAACTTCATGGCAAGGTAGTGCAACATTTCCATATACAGAGTTCTAGCTACATGGCAGATGTGCCCAACGTATTCATAAACTGAGAGCTAGCTACATGGCAGAGTAGTCCAACATGTCCATATTCAGGGTACTAGCTACATGGCAGATATGTCCAACTTGTCCATTTACTGAGAGCCAACTAAATGGCAGACAACTCCAATATATTCATATAGAGAGAGCTACCTATTTGACAGATCAGTCCAACATGTCCAAGTACAGAAAGCTAGCTACATGGCAGAGAAGTTCAACATGTCCATATTCAGGTTACTAGCTAAATGGCAGATATGTCCAACTTTTCCATATACTGAGAGCCACCTACATAGCAGACAAGTGCAATATGTTCATATACAGAGAGCTACCTACTTTACAGATCAGTCCAACATATCCACGTACAGAAAGCTAGCTACATGGCAGACGGTTCCAAAATGTTCATATATAGAGAGCTAGGTACATGGCAGAGTAGGGCAACATTTCTATATACTGAATTATAGCTACATGGCAGATGTGTCATATGTGTTCATATACAGAGAGCTACCTACATTTCAGACAAATCCTATATATTCATATACAGAGAGCTACCTACTTGGTAGATCAGTCCAACATATCCATGTACAGAGAGCTAGCTACATGGCAGATGAGTCCAAAATGTCTATAAAAAGAGAGCTAGCTACATGGCAGGGTAGTGCAACATTTTCATATACAGAGTTCTAGCTGCAAGGCAGATGAGTCCAACTTGTCTTAATACAGAGAACTAGCTACATGGCATAGTAGTGCAACATTTCCTTATACAGAGTTCTAGTTACATGGCAGATGTGTCCAACCTGTCCATATACTGAGAGCTACCTACATGGCAGAGTAGTCCAACTTGTCCATATACAGGTAACTAGCTACATGGAAGATGAGTCCAACAAATCCAAATACAGAGAGGTAGCTACAAGGCTGAAAAGTCCAGTATGTTCCTAAACAGATAGCTACCTACTTGGCAGATCAGTCCAACACATCCATGTACTGAGAGCTAGCTACATGTCAGACGAGTCAAAAATTTACATCTAAAGAGAGCTAGCTACATGGCAGGGTAGTGCAACATTT
>NW_006408989.1:827903-829332 GCF_000296735.1 Chrysochloris asiatica | reverse complement strand
AAGTGTGGCAGCGGTAGTGAGGTTGGCCCAGGATCGGACATTGTTTTGTTCTGCTGTGCATGGGGTCGCTATGAGTCAGTTCAGACTTGATGTCACCTGACAACAACAAGCTACATGGCAGAGTAGTGCAACATTTCCATATACAGAGTGATAGCAACATGGCAGATGAGTCCTATCCATATACTGAGAGTTAACTACATGGCAGATGAGTCCAGCATGTGTATATTGAGAGGGCTAGCTACAAGGCAGATGAGTCCAACATGTCTATATAAAGAGAGCTAGGTACATGGCAGGGAAGTGCAAAATTTCCATATGCAGAGTTCTAGCTACATGGCAGATGTGTCCAACATGTCCAAATACTGAGTGCGAGCTACATGGAAGAGTAGTTCAACATGTGATTATACAGGGTACTAGCTACATGGCACATTAGTCCAACATGTACATATACTGAGAGATAGCTTCATGGCAGAAAAGTCCAATATGTTCATATACAGAGAGCTACCTACTAGGCAGATCAGTCCAACATATCCATGTACAGAGAGATAGCTACATGGCAGAAGATTCCAAAATGTCCATATACAGAGAGCTAGCTACATGGCAGGGTAGTGCAACATTTCCATAAACAGAGTTCAAGCTACAAGGCAGATGAGTCCAACTTGTCTATATACAGTGATCTAACTAGATGGCAGTGTAGTGCAACATTTCCAAAAATAGAGTTCTAGGTATATGGCAGAGCAGTCCAACATGTCCATATTCATGGTAGTAGCTACAAGGCAGTTGTGTCCATCGTGTCCATATACTGAGAGCTAGCTACATGGCAAACAAGTCCAATATGTTCATAAACAGAGAGCTACCTCCTTGGCAGATCAGTCCTACATATCCATGCTCAGAGAGCTAGATACATAGCAGACAAGTCCAAAATATCCATATACAGAGACATAGCCACATGGCAGTGTAGTGCAACATTTCCATATACAGAATTATAAGTACATGGCAGATGTGCCTAACGTGTCCATACACTGAGAGCTAGCTCCATGTCAGATGAGTCCAACATGTCCATATACGGGGTACTAGCTCCATGGCAGGTGAGTCCAACATGTCCATATACTGAGAGCTAGCTACATGGCAGACATGTCCAATATGTTCATATACAGAGAGCTACCTACTTGGAAGACCAGTCCAACATATCCATGTTTAGAGAGCTAACTACATGGCAGATGAGTCCAAAATGTCTATAAAAAGAGAGCTAGCTACATGGCAAGGAAGTGCAACATTTCTATATACACAGTTCTAGTTACAATTCAGATGAGTCCAAGTTGTCTATATAAATAGAGCTACCTACATAGCAGAGTAGTGCAACACTTCCCTATATATAGTTCTAGCTACATGACAGATGTGTCCAACGTGTCCATATACTGAGAGCTAGCTA
>NW_006408989.1:824535-827803 GCF_000296735.1 Chrysochloris asiatica | reverse complement strand
ATGTGTCCAACGTGTCCATATACTGAGAGCTAGCTACATGGCAGACAAGTCCAATATGTTCATATGCAGAGAGCTAGCTACATGGCTGGGTAGTGCAGCATTTCCATATACAGAGTTCTAGCTACATGGCAGATATGACCAACTTGTCCATATGGCAGAGTAGTTCAAAACGTCAATATACAGGGTACTAGCTACATGGCAGATGAGTCCAACATGTCCATATAATGAGATCTATCTACATGGAAGAGTACTCCAACATGACCATATACAAGTTACTAGCTACATGGCAGATCATTCCAACACGTACAAATATAGGGTACTAACTACATAGCAGATGTATCCAACGTATCCAAATACTGAAAGCTAACTACATGGCAGACAAGTCCAATATGTTCATACACAGAGAGCTAGCTACATGGCTGATCACTCCAACAAATCCATGTACAGAGATCTAGCTACATGTCAGACGTGTCCAAAATATCCATATACAGAGAGCTAGCTACATGGCAGAGTAGTGCACCATTTCTATATACAGAGTTCATTCTATATGGCAGATGAGTCCAAAGTGTGCATATACTGAGAACTAGCTACATGGCTCAGTAGTCCAACATGTCCATATAAACAGTACTAGCTATATTTCAGATGTGTCCAACGTGTCCATATACTGAGCGCTATCTACATGGCACATCTGTCCAAAATATCCATGCACAGAGAGCTACCTACATGGCAGACATGTCCAAAATGTCCATATACAGAGAGCTAGCTACATGGCAGGGTAGTGAAACATTTCCATATACAGAGTTCTAGCTATAAGGCAGATGAGTCCAATTTGTCTATCTACAGAGAGCTAGCTACATGGCATAGTAAGGCAATGTTTCCATATACAGAGTTCTAGCTACATGGCAGATGTGTCCAACGTGTCCATATAATGAGGACTAGCTACATGGCAGAAGACTCCAACCTGTCTATATACTGAGAGTTAACTACATGGCAGAAAAGAACGATAAGTGTATATATAGATGACTAGCTACAAGGCAGATAAGTCCAACATGTTCATACAGATAGTTTTGGCTACATGGCTTATGATTTAAATATATACATATACAGAGAGCTAACTACATGGCAGACAATTCCAATATGTTCTTATATAGAGAGCTACCAACATGGCAAATCTGTTCAACATATCCATGCAATGAGAGCTAGCTACATGGCAGACAAGTCCAAAATGTCCATATACACAGAGCTAGCTACAGGGCAGAATAGTGCAACATTTCCATATACAGAGCTCTAGCTGCATGGCACATGAGCCCAAGGTGTCCATTTAATGAGAGTTAGCTACATGGCAGAGTAGTCTAACATGTCCATATATAGAGTACTAGCTACATGGTAGATGAGTCCAACATTTCCTTATACTAAGAGTTAGATACATGGCAGATTAGTCCAACATGTGTATATATAGAGGAGTACCTTCAAGGAAGATGAGTCCAACATTTTCATACTGAGAGAGCTGACTACATGGATGATGAGTCCAACAAGTCCATATACAGAGAGATAGCATCATGGCAGACAAGTCCAATAAGTTAATATACAGAGAGCTACCTACATGACAGATCAGTCCAACATATCCATGGACAGAGAGCTAGCTACATGGCAGAAGAGTCCAAAATGTACATGTAGAGAGAGCTCGCTAAATGGCAGAGAAGTCCAACATGTCCATATACAGAATATTAGCTACATTGCAGATGAGTCCAAGATGTCCATATACTGAAAGTTAGCTACATGGCAGATGAGTCCATCTTGTGTATATATAGAGGACTAGCTATAAGGAAGATGAGTCCAACATGTTCATACAGAGAGAGCTGCCTACATGGATGATTAGTCCAACATGTCCATATACAGAGAGCTAGCTACATGGAACAGTAGTCCAACATATCCATATACAGAGTACTATCGACATGGCAGATGAGTCCAACGTGTCCATATACTGAGAGCTCGCTACATGGAAGAGTCATCCCACATGGCCATATACAGAATACTAGCTACATGGCAGATGAGTCCAACATGTCCATATACTGAGAGTGAGGTACATGGCAGACAAGTCCAACATATGTATATATTGTGGAATAGCTACAAGGCAGATGAGTCCAATAAGTTCATACAGAGAGAGCTGGCTACAAGGCTGATGAGTCCAACATGTCGATATACAGAGAGCTAGGTACATGAGAGACAAACCTAATATGTTCATGCACAGAGAGCTACCCACATGTCAAGTCAGAGAAGTCCAACATGTCCATATACAGGGTACTAGCTACATGGCAGATGAATCCATCATGTACAAATACTGAGAGCCACCTACAGGTCAGACAAGTCCTTTATGTTCATATACAGAGAGCTACCTACTTAGCAGTCCAACATATCCTTGTACAGAGAGCTAGCTCCATGGCAGACAAGACCAAAATGTCCATATACAGAGAGCAAGCTACATGGCAGGGTAGTGCAACATTTCCATATACACAGTTCTAGCTACATGGCAGATGTGTACAAGGTGTCCATATATTGAGAACTACCTGCATGGCAGACAAGTCCAATATGTTCATATACAGAGAGGTACCTACTTGGCAGATCGGCCCAACATATCCATGTACAGAGAGCTAGCTACATGGCAGAAGAGTCCAAAATATCCACATACAGAGAGCTAGCTTCATGGCAGGGTAGTAAAACATTTCCATATACAGAGTTCTAGCTACTTGGCAGATGAATCCAACTTGTCTATATACAGAGAGCTAGATACATGGAAGGATAGTGCATCATTTCCATATACAGAGTTCTAGCTACATGGCACATGTGTCCAATGCGTCCATACACTGAGAGATAGCTACATGGCATAGTAGCCCAACATGTCCATATTCAGTGTACTAGCTGCATGGCAGATATGTCCAAGTTGTCCATATACTGAGAGCCACCTACATGGCACACAAGTCCAATAGGTTCATATACAGAGAGCTACCTACTTGTCAGATCAGTCCAACATATCCTTGTACAGAGAGCTAGCTACATGGCAGACAAGTCCAAAATTTCCATATATAGAGAGCTGGCTACATGGCAGGGTAGTGCAACATTTCTATATACTGAATTTTAGCTACATGGCAGAAGTGTTAAAGGTGTTAATATACAGAGAGCTACCTACAGGGCAGACAAGTGCAATATGTTCATATACAGAGATCTACGTAGTTGACAGATCAGTCCAACATATCCATGCACAGAGAGC
>NW_006408989.1:810954-824435 GCF_000296735.1 Chrysochloris asiatica | reverse complement strand
CCAAAATGTCCATATACAGAGAGCTAGCTACATGGCAGAGTAGTGCAACATTTCCATATACAGAGTTCTAGCTACATGGCAGATGTGTCCAGCGTGTCCATATACTGAGAGCTAGCTACATGGTAGACAAGTAAAGTATGTTCATATACAGAGGGCTACCTACTTGGCAGATCAGTCCAACATATCCATGTACAGAGAGCTAGCTACATGACAGGCAAGTCCAAAATATCATTATACAGAGAGCTAGCTACATGGTAGGGTGGTGCAACATTTCCATATACAGAGTTTTAGGTACAAGGCAGATGAGTCCAACTTGTCTATATACAGAGAGCTAACTACATGGCAGAGTAGTGCAACACTTCCATATACAGAGTTCTACCTATATGGCAGATGTGTTCAATGTGTCCATATACTGAGAGCTAGCTATATGGCATACATGTCCAATATGTTATTATACAGAGATCTACTTACTTGGCATATCAGTCCAACATACCCATGTACAGAGAACAAGCTACATGGCAGATGAGTCCAAAACTTCCATATACAGAGAGCTAGCTTCATGGCATGGTAATGCAGTATTTCCATATACAGATTTCCAGCTACAAGGCAGATGAGTCCAACTTGTCTATATACAGAAATCTAACTAGATAGCAGGGTCTTGCAACATTTCCATATACAGAGATCTAGCAACATGGCAGATGTGTCCAACGTGTCCATATACTGAGACCTAGCTATATTGCAGAGTAGTCCAACATGTCCATATCCAGGGTACTAGCTACATGGCAGATGTATCCAACGTTTCCATATACTGAGAGCCGCATACATGGCGGATAAGTCCAATATGTTCATATACAGAGAGCTACCTACTTGGCACGTCAGTCCAACATATCCATGTACAGAGAGCTGCCTACATGACAGATGAGTCCAAAATGTCCATAAGCAGAGAGCTAGCTGCATGGCTGGGTAGTGCAGCATTTCCATATACAGAGTTCTAGGTACAAGCCAGATGAATCCAAGTTGTCTATTTATAGAGAGCTAGCTACTTGGCAGAGTAGTGCAATATTTCCATATACAGAGTTCTAGGTACATGGCAGATTTGTTCAATGTGTCCATACACTGAGAGATAGCTACATGGCAGAGTAGCCCAACATGTCCATATTCACAGTACTAGCTGCATGGCAGATATGTCCAACTTGTCCATATACTGAGTCCACCTACATGGCACACAAGTCCAATATGTTCATATACAGAGAGCTACCTACTTGGAAGATCAGTCCAACATATCCTTGTACCGAGAGCTAGCTACATGGCAGATGAGTCCAAAATTTCCATATACAGAGAGCTAGGTACATGGGGGTAGTGCAACATTTCTACATACTGAATTTTAGCTACATGGCAGAAGTGTCAAAGGTGTTCATATACAGAGAGCTACCTACATGGCAGACAAGTACAATATGTTCATATACAGAGATATACCTACTTGACAGATCAGTCCAACATATCCATGCAGAGAGCTAGCGACATGGAGGAAGAGTCCAAATTGTCCATGTACAGAGAGCTAGCTACATGGCAGGGTAGTGCAATATTTCCATATAGAGAGTTCTAGCTAAAAGGCAGATGAGTCCAAGTTGTCTATATACAGAGAGCTAGCTATATGGCAGAGTAGTGCAACATTTCCATATGAAGTGCTCTAGCTACATTGCAGATGTGTCCAATGTGTCCATATACTGAGAGCCACCTACAGGGCAGACATGTCCAAAATGTTCATATACAGGAGATAACATCTTGGCAGATCAGTCTCACATATCCATGTACTGAGAGTTAGCTACATGGCATACGAATCCAAAATTTCCTTATACAGAGAGCTAGCTACATGGCAGTTTAGTGCAACATTTCCATATACAGTGTTCTAGCTACAAGGCAGATGAGTCCAACTTGCTTATACACAGATAGATAGCTACATGGCAGACAAGTCCAATATGTTCATATACAGAGAGCTACCAACTTGGCAGATCAGTCTACATGGCATACGAGTCCAAAATGTCCACATACAGAAAGCTAGGTACATGGCAGAGTACGCCAACATGTCCATATTCAGAGTTCTAGCTATATTGCAGATGTGTACAATGTTTCCATATACTGAGAGCTAGCTACATGGCAGACAAGTCCAATATGTTCATATACAGAGAGCTACCTACTTAGCAGATCAGTCCAACATATCTATGTACAGAGAGCTAGCTACACGGCAGACAATTCCAAAATGTCCATATACAAAAAGCTAGTCACATGAAAGGGTAGTGCAACATTTCCATATATAGAGTTCTAGCTAAAAGGCAAATGAGTCCAACTTGCCTATATACAGAGAGCTAGCTACATGACACAGTAGTGCAACATTTCCATATACAGAGTTCGAGCTACAAGGCACATTTGTCCAACGTGTCCATATACTGTGAGCTAGCTACATGGTAGAATAGTCCAACATGTTCATATACAGGGTACTAGCTATATGGCAGATGAGTCCAACATATCAATATACAGAGAGCAAGCTACAAGGCTCAAAAGTCCAGTATGTTCATATACAGATAGCTACCTACTTGGCAGATCAGTACAACATATCCATGTACAGAGAGCTAGCTACATAGCAGACGTGTCCATAATATCCATATAGAGAGCTACATGACAGGGACGTGCAACATTTCCATATACAGAGTTCTAGCAACATGGCAGATGTGTCCAACGTGTCTATATATTGAGAGCTTGCAACATGGCAGATAAGTCCAATATATTCATATATATAGAGCTACCTACTTGTCTTATCGGTCAAACATATCCATGTACAGAGAGCTAGGAACATGGCAGACGATTAAAAAATGTACATATACAGAGAGCTAGCTACATGGCAAGGTAGGGCAACATTTCCATTTGCAGAGTTATAACTACAAGCCAGATGAGTCCAATTTGTCTATATACAGAGAGCTAACTACATGGCAGACGAGTCAAAAATGTCCATATACAGAGAGCTAGATACATGGCAGTGTAGAGCAACATTTTCATATACAGCATTCTAGCTACATGGCATATGTGTCCAACGTGTTCAAAAACTGAGTGCTAACTACATGGCAGATAAGTCCAATATGTTCAAAAACAGATTCCTACCTACTTTGCAGATCAGTCCAACATATCCATGTACAGAGAGCTAGATATATGGCAGAAGATTCCAAAACCTCCACATACAGAGAACTAGCTAAATTGCAGGGTAGTGCAACATTTCCATATACAGAGTTCTAGCTACAAAACAGATGACTCCAATTTGTCTATATATATAGATAGCTACATGGCAGAGTAATTCAACATTTCCATATACAGACATCTACCTACATGACAGATGTGTCCAATGCGTCCATATACTTAGAGCTACGTATAGGGCCAATTAGTCCAAAGTATCCATGTACAGAGAGTTAGCTATATGGCAGACGAGTTCAAAATGTCCATATACAGAGAGCTAGCTACATGGCAGGTTATTGCAATATTTCTATATACTGAGTTCTATCTACAAGGTAGATGAGTCCAACGTGTCTATATACAGAGAGATAGCTACATGGTAGTGTAGGGCAACATTTCCAAACACAGAGTTCTAGCTACATGGCAGATGAGTCCAACGTGTTCATATACTGACAGCTAGCTACATGGCAGACAAGTCCAATATGTTCATATAGAGAGAGCTAACAACTTGACAGATCAGTCCAACATATCCATGTACAGAGAGCTTTCTACATGGCAGACGAGTCCAAAAGGTCCATATACAGAAATCTAACTACATGGCAGGTTAGTGCATCATTACCATATACAGAGTTCTAGCTACATGACAGATGTGTCCAACATGTCCATATACTGAGAGCTAGCTACATGGCAGAGTAGTCCAACATTTCCATATTCAGGATCCCAGCTATATGGCATATGTGTCCAACGTGTGCATATACTGAGAGCCACCTATATGGCAGACAAGTCCAATATGTTCATATACAGAGAGCTACCCACTTGGCAGATCAGTCCAAAATATCCATGTACAGACAGCTAGCTACATGGCAGACGATTCCAAAATGTCCATATACAGTGAGCTAGCTACATGGCAGGTTAGTGCAACATTTCCATATAAAGAGTTTTAGCTGTATGGCAGATGTGTCCAATGGGTCCATATACTGACAGCTAGCAACATGGCAGACAAGTCCAATATTTTCATATACAAAGAGGTACTTACATGCCAGGTCAGTCCCACATATCCATGTACAGAGAGTCGAAATGTCCATATACAGAGAGATAGCTACATGGCAGGGTAATGCAACATTATCCTATACAGAGTTCTAGCTACAAAGCAGATGAGTCCAACTTGTCTATATACAGAGAGTTAGCTACATGGCAGAATAGTCCAACATTCCGGTATACAGAGTTCTAGCTACATGGCAGGTGTGTCCAACTTCTCCATTTACTGAGAGCTAGCTACATGACAGAGTAGTCCAACATGTCCATATTCAGGGTAGTAGCTACATGGCAGATGTGTCCAACGTGTCCATATACTGAGAGCCACCTACAGGGCAGACATGTCCAATATGTCCATATACAGAGACTTATATACTTGTCTGATCAGTCCAACATATGCATGTACAGGGAGGTACATACATGGCAGATGAGTCCAAAATGTCCATATACAGAGAATTAGCCAGATGGCAGGGTAGTGCAACATTTCCATATACAGAGTTCAAGCTACAAGGCAGATGAGTCCAACTTGTCTATGTACAAAGAGCTAGATATATGGCAGAGTAGTGCAACATTTCCATATACAGAGTTCTAGCTACATGGCAGATGTGTCCAACGTGTCCATATACTGAGAGCTAGCTACATGGCAGACGAGTCAAAAATGTCCATATACAGGTAGCTAGCTACATGGCATGGTAGTGCAACATTACATATATAGAGTCCTTGCTACATGGGAGATGAGTCCAACTTGTCTATATACAGAGATCTAAATACATGGCAGGATAGTGTAATACTTCCATTTAAAGAGTTCTAGCTACGTGGCAGATGTGTCCAATGTGTCCATATACTGAGAGCTAGCTACATGGCAGAGTAGGCCAACGTGTCCATATTCAGGGTAGTAGCTACATGGCAGATGTGTCCAACATGTCCATATACTGAGAGACACCTCCAGGGCAGACCAGTCCTATATGTTCATATACAGAGAGCTACCTACTAGGCAGATCAGTCCAACATATCCATGTACAGAGAGCTGGATACATGGCAGACGAGTCCAAAATGTCCATATACAGAGAGCTAGATACATGGCAGCGTAGTGGAACTTTTCCATATACAGAGTTCTAGCTACAAGGCAGATGAGTACAAATTGTCTATATACAGAGAGCTAGCTACATGGCAGAGTAAAGCAACATTTACATATACAGAATTCTAGGTATATGGCAGTTGTGTCCAACGTGTCCATACACGGAGAGCTAGCTACATGGCAGAGCACTACAACATGTCCATGTACAGAGTACTAGCAATATGGCAGATGATTCCAACATATCCAATATGTTCATATACAGAGAGCTACCTACTTTGCACATCAGTGTAACATTTCCATGTACAAAGAGCTAGCTACTTGGCAGACGAGTCCAAAATGTCCATATACAGAGAGCTAGCTACATGGCAGGGTAGTGCAACATTTGCATATACAGAGTTCTAGCCACATGGCAGATGTGAACAAGGTGTCCATATATTGAGAACTACCTACATGGCAGACAAGTCCAATATATTCATATACAGAGAGCTACCTACTTGTCAGATCAGTCCATCATATCCGTGTATAAAGAGCTAGCTACAGGGCAGATGAATCTAAAATATCCATATACATAGAGCTAGCTCCATGGCAGTGTAGTGCAATATTTCCATATACAGATTTCTTGATAGAAGGCAGATGAGTCCAACTTGTCAATATACAGAAATCTAACTACATGGCAGGGTTTTGCAGCATTTCCATATACAGAATTCTAGCAACATGGTACATTTGTCCAAGGTGTCCATATACTGAGAGCCACCTACATGGCAGACAAGTCCAATATGCTCATATACAGAGAGACCTACTTGGCAAATCAGTCCAACATATCCATGGACAGAGATTTGGCTACATGGCAGACGAGTCTAAAATATCCATATACATAGAGCTAGCTCCATGGCAGAGTAGTGCAACATTACCATATACTGAGTTTGAGGTACATGGCAGATGTGTCCAATGTGTCCATACAATGAGAGATAGCTACATGACAGAGCAGTTCAACTTGTCCATACTGAGTGTACTAGCTGCATGACAGATATGTCCATCTTGTCCATATACTGAGAGCCATCTACATGGCAAAAATGTCCAATAGGTTCATATACAGAAAGCTACCTACTTGCAGATCTGTGCAACATATCCATGTATAGAGAGCTAGTCACCTTGCAGGATAGTGCAACATTTCCATATTCAGAGTTCTAGTTACGAGGCAGATGAGTCCAACTTGTCTATATACAGAGAGTTAACTACATGGCAGAGTAGTACAACATTTCCATATACAGAGTTCCAGCTACATGGCAGATGTATCCAACATGTCCGTTTACTGAGAGCTAGCTACATGACAGAGTAATCCAACATGTCCATATTCAGGGTAGTAGCTATATGGCAGATGTTTCCAACGTGTCCATATACTGAGAGCCACCTACAGGGCAGAAATGTCCAATATGTCCATATACAGAGAGCATCCTACTTGGAAGATCAGTCCAACATATCCATGTACAGAGAGCTAGCTACATGGCAGATGAGTCCAAAATATCCATATACAGAGAGCTAGTTACATGGCAGGGTAGTGCAACATTTCCGTATACATATTTCTAAATAGAATGCAGATGAGTCCAACTTGTCTATATATAGAGGTTGAACTACATAGCAGGTTAGTGCAACATTTCCATATACAGAGTTCTAGCTACATGGCAGATGTGTCCAATGTGTCCATATACTGAGAGTTAGCCACATGGCTCAGTAGTCGAACATGCCAATATTCAGGGTACTAGATACATGGTAGTTGTGTCCAACTAGTCCATATACTGAGAGCCACCTACATGGCAGACAAGTCCAACATGTTCATATACAGAGAGCTACCAACTTGTCAGATCAGTCCAACATATCCATGTACAGAGAGCTAGCTACATGGGAGACTAGTCCAAAATTTCCATATACAGAGAGCTAGTTACATGGCAGGGTAGTGCAACATTTTCATATACACATTTCTAGCTACAAGGCAGATGAGTCCAACTTGTCTATATACAGAGAGCTAGCTACATGGCAGAGTACTGCAACATTTCCATATACAGAGTTCTAGCTACATGGCAGATGTGTCAAAGCTGTCTTTATACTGAGAGCTACCTACATGACAGACAAGTCCAATATGTTCATATACAGAGAGCCACCTACTTGGCAGATCAGTCCATGTACAGGGAGATAGCTACATGGCAGATGAGTCCAAAATATCCATATGCAGAGAGCTAGCTACATGGCAGGGTAGTGCAACATTTCCATATACAGAGTTCTAGCTACATGGCAGTTGTGTCCAACTTGTTCATATACTGAGAGCTAGCTACATGGCAGATCAGTCCAAAATATCCATGCACAAAGAGCTAACTATATATCAGAGGAGTCTAAAATGTCCATATACAGAGGGCTAGCTACAGAGCAGAGTAGTGCATCTTTTCAATATACCGAGTACAAGCTACATGGCAGATGAGTCCATAGTGTTCATGCAATGAGAGCTACTGATTTCACAGATCAGTGTAAAATTTCCATGTACAGAGAACTAGCTACATGGCAGACGATTACAAAATGTCCATAAACAGAGAGCTAGCTGCATGGCAGGGTAGTGTAACATTTCCATTTACAGAATTCTAGCCACAGGGCGGATGTATCCAAGTAGTTCATATATTGAGAGTTACCTACATGGCAGACAAGTCCATTATGTTCATATACAGAGAGCTACCTACTTGGCTCCTCAGTTCAACATATCCATGTACGGAGAACTAGCTACATGGCAGACGAGTACAAAATGTCCACATACAGAGAGCTAGCTACATGGCAGTGTAGTGCAACAGTTCCATATATAGAGTTTTAGCTACAAGGCAGATGAGTTCAACTTGTCTATACACAGAGAGCTAGCTACATGGCAGACTAATGCAACATTCCCATATACAGAGTTCTAGGTACATGGCAGATGTGTCCAACGTGTCCATACACTGAGTGCTAGCTACATGACAGAGTAGTCCAATATAACGATATACAGGGTACTAGCTAAATGGCAGATGAATCAAACATGTCCAAATATTGAGAGCTGGCTACATGGCAGCCAATTCCAATATGTTCATATACAGAGAGCTACCTACTTCGCAGATCAGTGTAACATATCCATATACTGAGTTCTAGCTGCAAGTCATAAGAGTCCAACTTGTCTATATACAGATAGCTACATGGAAGTTAGTGAAACATTTCCATATAAAGAGTTCTAGGTACAAGGCAGATAAATCCAACTTGGCTATATACATCGATCTATCTACATGACAGAGTAGTGCAACATTTCCATATACAGAGTTCTAGGTACATGGCAGATGTGTCCAACGTGTAAATACACTGAGAGCTAGCTACATGGCAGAGAAGTCCAACATGTCCATATACAGGGTACTAGCTACATGGCAGATGAGTCCAACATGTCCATATACTGAAAGCTAGCTACACTGCAGACAAGTCCAATATGATCATGTACAGAGAACTACCTACTTCGCAGATCAGTGTAACATATCCATGTACAGAGAGCTAGCTACATGGCAGAGGAGTCCAAAATGCCCATATTCAGAGAGCTAGCTACATGTCAGGGTAGTGCAACATTTCCATATACAGACGTAGCTACATGGCATATGTGTACAAGGTGCCCATATATTGAGAGTTACCTACATGGCAGACAAGTCCAAAATGTTCATATACAGATATCTCACTACTTGCCAGAACAATACAATATATCTATGTACAGAGAGCTAGTTTCATGGAAGACAAGTCTAAACTATCCATATACAGAGAGCTAGACACATGGCAGGGTTGTGCAACATTTCCATATACAGAGTTGTAGCTACAAAGTAGAAGAGTCCAACTTGTTTATATACAGAGAGCTAGCGACATGGAAGAGTAGTACAACATTTCCATATACAGAGTTCTAACTGCATGGCAGATGTGTCGAAAGTGTCCATATACAGAGAGCTAGCTACATGGCAGAGTAGTTCAACATGTCCATATTCAGGGTAATAGCTACATGGCACATGTGTCCAACGTGTCCATATACTCAGAGCCACCTACAGGGCAGACAAGTCCAATATGTTCATATACAGAGAGCTACCTACTTGGCAGATCAGTCCAACATATTCATGTACAGAGAGCTAGCTACATGGCAGATGAGTCCAAAACGTCCATATACAGAGAGCTAGCTATATGACAGAGCAGTGGAACATTTCCATGTACAGAGTTCTAGCTACATGGCAGATGTGTCCAACGTTTCTATGTATCGAGAGTTAGCTACATGGCAGACAAATCCAATATGTTCATATACAGAGAGCTACCTACTTGGCAGACAAGTCCAACATATCCATTTACAGTGAGCTTTCTTCATGGCAGACGATTTGAAAATGTCCATATACAGAGAGCTAGCTACATGGAAAGGTATGGAATCATTTCCATATACAGAGTTCTAGCTACGAGGAAGATGAGTAAAATTGTCTATATACAGAGAGCTAACTACATGGCAGGGTAGTGCAACATTTCCATATACAGAGTTGTACCTACATGGCAGATGTGTCCATCATGTACATATACTGAGAGCTACCTACATGGCAGATCAGTAGAAACATTTTCCATATATAGAGTTCTAGGTACATGGCAGATGTTTACAATGTTTCCCTACACTGAGGGGTTGCTACATGGCAGAGCGGTACAATATATCCATATACAGGGTACTATGTACATGGCATATGAGTCCAAAATGCCGATATACTGAGAGCTAGCTACATGGCAGAAATGTCCAATATGTTCATATACAGAGAGCTACCTACTTGGCAGATCAGTCCATCATATCCATGTACAGAGAGCTAGCTACATGGCAGATGAGTCCCAATTGTCCATATACAGAGAGATAGCTACATGGAAGGGTAGTGCAACATTTCCATATACAGAGTTCTAGCTACAAGGCAGATGAGTCCAACTTGTCTATATACAGAGAGGTAGCTACATGGCAGAGTAGTGTGACATTTCCATATACAGAGTTCTAGCTAATTGGCAGATGTGTCCAACGTGTCCATATACTGAGAGCTGGTTACATGGCAGAGTAGTCCAACATGTCCATATTCAGGGTAGTAGCTACATGGCAGATGTGTCCAATGTGTCTATATACTCAGAGCCACCTACAGGGCAGACAAGTCCAATACGTTCATATACAGAGAGCTACGTACTTGGCAGATCGGTCCAACATATCTATGTACAGAGAGCTAGCTACATGGCATACAAGTCGAAAATGTCCATATACAGAGAAGTACCTACATGGCAAGGTAGGGCAACATTTCCGTATACAGAATTCTAGTTACACGGCAGAGGAGTCCATCTTGTCTGTATACAGAGAGCCAGCTACATGGCAGTGTAGGGCAACATTTCCATATACAGACTTCTAGCTACATAGCAGATTACTCCAACGTGTCTATATACTGAATGCCAGCCACATAGCAGAGCAGTCCAACAGGGTACTGTGGACATGGCAGATGAGTTCAAAATGTCTATATACTGAGAGCTAGCTACATGGCAGACAAGTCCAATATGTTCATATACAGAGAGCTACCTACTTGACAGATCAGTGAATCATATACAGATACAGAGAGCTAGCTACATGTCATATGAGTCTAAAATGTCCATATACAGAGAGCTAGCTACATGGCGGGGTATTGCCACATTTCCATATACAAGTTCTAGCTACATGACAGATGTGTCCAAGATGTCCATATATTGAGAGCTACCTACATGGCAGACAAGTCCAATATGTTCATATACAGATAGGTAACTACTTGACAGATCAGTCCAACCTATCCATGTACACAGAGCTAGCTACATGGCAGACAAATCCAAAATGTCCATATACATAGGGCTAGCTATATGGCAGGGTAGTGCAACATTTCCATATACAGAGTTCTAGCTACAAGGCAGATGAGTCCAACTTGTCTATATATAGGTATCTAACTACAAGGCAGGGTAGTGTAACATTTCCATATACAGAGTTCTAGCTACATGGCATATGTGTCCAATGTGTCTATATATTGAGAGCTAGCTACACTGCAGAGTAGTCCAACATGTCCATATTCAGGGTACTAGCTACATGGCAGACGTGTTCAACGTGTCCATATACTGAGAGCCACCTACATGGCAGACAAGTTCAATATGTTCATATACAGAGAACTACCTACTTGGCTGTGCATGGAGTCGCTATGAGTCGGTTCCGACTCGATGGCACCTGACAACAACAACAACAACAACAACCTACTTGGCAGATCAATCCAACATATCCATGTACAGAGAGCTAGCTACATGGCAGACAAGTCTTCAATGTCCATATACAGAGAGCTAGCTACATGGCAGGGTAGTGCAACATTTCCATATACAGAGTTCTAGGTAAATGGCAGATGTGTCCAATGTGTCCATACACTGAGAGTACATGGCAGATGAGTCCAACATGTCCAAATAGAGGGTACTAGCTACATGTCAGATGACTCCAACTTGTATATATAGAGAGAGCTAGCTACATGGCAGAATAGTGTAACATTTCCATATACTGAGTTCTAGCTACATGGCAGATGTGTCAAAGGTGTTCATATACTGAAAGCTAGCTACATGGCAGACGAGTCCAAAATGTCCATATACAGAGAGCTAGCCACATGGCAGGATAGTGCAACATTTCCATATACAGAGTTATAGCAACAAGGCAGATGAGTACATCTTGTCTATATACAGAGAGCTAGCTACATGGAAGGGTAGTGCAACATTTCCATATACAGAGCTCTAGCTACAAGGCAGATGATTCCAACTTATCTATCTACAGAGAGATAGCTACATGGCAGTGTAGTGCAACATTTCCATATACAGAGTTCTAGCTACATGGCAGATGTGTCCAACGTGTCAATGTGCTGAGAGCTAGCTACATGGCAAACAAGTCCAATATGTTCATATACAGAGATCTACCTACTTGGCTGAGAAGTCCAACATATCCATGTACAGAGAGCTAGCTATATGGAAGATGAGTCCAAAATGTCCATATACAGAGAGCTAGCCACAAGGCTGTGTATTGCAACATTTCCATATACAGAGTCCTAGCTACAAGGCAGATGAGTCCAACTTGTGTATATACAGAGAGCTAGCTACATGGCAGAGTAGTGCAACACTTCCATATACAGAGTTTTATCTCCATGGCAGAAGTTTCCAATGTGTCCATATACTGAGAGCTAGCTACATGGCAGAGTAGTCCAACATGTCCATATTCATGGTACTAGCTATATGGCAGATGTGTCCAAAGTGTCCATATACTGAGAGCCACCTACATGGCAGACAAGTCCAATATGTACTCATCTACCATGTAGCTAGCTCTCTGGACACGGATATTTTGGACTGATGTGATATGTAGGTAGCTCTCTGTATATGAACATATTGGACACATATGTTTGGACATGTTGGACTCATCAGCCATGTAGCCAGCTATCTGTATATGAACCTGTGCGACTCATCTGCCTTGCAGCGAGCCATCTAAATATACACATATTGTACTCATCTGCCACATAGCTATCTCTCAGTATATGGATACGTTGGACTCATCTGCCATGGAGGTACAACTCTGTATATGGAAATGTTGCACTACTCTCATGTATTCAGCTCCCTGTATATGGAAATATTGGACTCCTCTATCATGTAGCTAGCTCTCTGTACATTGATATGTTGGATTGAACAGTCATGTAGGTAGCTCTGTATATATGAATATATTGGACTCATCAGTCATATAGCCAGGTTTCTGTGTATGAACATGTTGGAATCATCAGCCATGTAGCCAGCTCTCTGGTATGAACATGTTGGACTTATCTGTTTGTTGCTAACTCTCTAAATATACACTTATTGGATTCTTCTTCCATATAGCTAGCTGTCAGTATATGGACACTTTACATGGGTATGTTGGACTGAGTACCATGTAGGTAGTTCTCTCTATATGAATATATTGTAATTGTCTGTCACGGAAGCTAGCTCTCTGTATATGGACATGTTGATCTCATCAGCCATATAGCCAGCTGTCTGTGTATGAACATGTTGGACTCATCTGCCTTGTAGCTAGTTCTCCTTATAT
>NW_006408989.1:807320-809214 GCF_000296735.1 Chrysochloris asiatica | reverse complement strand
ACTGATCTGCCATGTAATAGCTCTCTGTATATGAACATATTGGACTTGTATGCCATGTGGCTAGCTCTCAGTTTATGGACATGTTGGATTCAACAGCCATGTATCCAGCTCTGAGAGTATGAACATGTTGGACTCATCTGCCTTGTAGCTAGCCCTCTACATATACACATGTTGGACTCATCTGAAACATAGCTGGCTCTCAGGATATGGACATGTTAGACACATCTGCCAGATACCTAGAACTCTGTATATGGAAAAGTTACACTGCTCTGCCATGTAGCTAGCTCTCTGTAGATGGACACATTGGACTCATCGGCCATGAGGCTAGAACTCTGTATATGGACATGTTGGACTACTCTTCCATGTAGATAGCTCTCAGTATATGAACACACTGGACTCATCTGCAATGTAGGTAGAACTCTGAATACGTAAATGTTGCACTACTCTGCCATTTACCTAACCTTCTGTATATGGACACGTTGGATTCCTCTGCCATATTGATAGAAAATTGTATATGGAAATGTTGCACTACTCTGCCATGTAACTAGCTCTCAGTTTATGGACATGTTGGACTCATCAGCCTTGTAGCTAGCCCTCTAAATATACACATGTTGGACTCATCTGTCACGTAGCTAGCTCTCAGTATATAGACACGTACTCATCTGCCATGTAGCTAGAACCCTGTATATGGAAATGTTACACTATTCTGCCACGTAGGTAGCTCTCTGTATATGGACACTTTGGACTCATCTGCCATGTAGCTAGAAGTCTGTTAAGGGAAATGTTGCACTTCACTGATGTTGCACTACACTGCCATGTAACCAGCTCTCTGTATATGGACATTTGGGACTCATCTGCCATGTAGCTAGCTCTCTGTGCATGGATAAGTTGAACTGATCTGCTGTCCAGGTAATTCTCTGTATATGAACATATTGGACTTGTCTGTCATGTAGCTAGCTCACTGTATATGGACATGTTGGACTCATCAGCCCTGTAGCCAGCTCTCTGTGTATGAACATGTTGGACTCATCTGCCTAGTAGCTAGCCCTCTAAATATACACATGTTGGATGCATCTGCCATATAGCTAGCTATCAGTATATGGACATGTTGCACTACTCTGCCATATAGCAACCTCTCTGGATGTGGACATTTTGGACACGTCTGCCATGTAGCAAGTTCTCTATACTAGGATATTTTGGATTGATCTGACATGTTTGTAGCTCTCGGTATACCAACATATTGGACATGTCTGCCATGTAGCTAGCCCTCAGTATATGGACATGTTGGATTCATCAGCTATGTAGCCAGCTATCTGTATATGAACATGATGCACTCATCTGCCTTGTGCCTAGCCCTCTAAATATACACATATTGGACTCATCTGCCACGTAGAAAATTCTCAGTATATGGACATGTTGGACACATCTGCCATGTAGCTACTACTAAGTATATGGACATGTTCGACTACTCTGCCATATAGCTAGCTCTCAGTATATGGACACGTAGGAAAACTCTGCCGTGTAGCTAGAACTCTGTATATGGAAATGATGCACTACTCTGCCACGTAGCGAGCTCTCATTATATGGACACGTTGGAAACCTCTGCCATGTAGCTAGAACCCTGTATATGGACATGATGGACTACTCTGCCATGTAGCTAGCTCTCTGTATATGGACATTTTGGACTCATCTGCCATGTAGCTAGCTCTCTTTACATGGGTATGTTGGACTGATGTACCATGTAGGTAGTTCTCTCTATATGAATATATTGGAATTTTCTGTCACGGAATCTAGCTATATGTATATGGACATGTTGATCTCATCAGCCATATAGCCAGCTGTCTGTGTATGAACATGTTGGACTCATCTGCCTTGTAGCTAGTTCTCCTTATAT
>NW_006408989.1:801699-806145 GCF_000296735.1 Chrysochloris asiatica | reverse complement strand
AGCTCTCTATACATGGATATGTTGGACTGATCTGCCATGAAGGTTGCTCTCTGTATAAGAAGAAATTGGACTGGTCTGCCTTGTAACTAGCTCTCTGTATATAGGACATGTTGGACTCATCAGCCATATAGCCAGCTTTCAGTGTATGATCATGTTGGACTCATCTGACTTGAAGCTAGCTCTCCTTATATGGACCCGTTGGACTCATCTGCCTTGTAGCTAGTACTCTGTATATGGACACGTTAGATTCCTCTGCCATGTAGCTAGCTGACAGTATATGGACACGTTGGACTCCTCTGCCATGTAGCTAGCTCTTTGTACATGGACATGTTGGACTCATCTGTCAGGTATCTTGAACTCTGTATATGGAAAAGTTGCACTACTCTGCCATGTAGCTAGCTCTCTGTACTTGTATATGTTGGACTGATATGCCATGAACGTAGCTCTCTGTATATGAACAAATAGGATTTGTCTGTCATGTAGCTTGCTCTCAGTTTATGGACATGTTGGACTCATCAGCCATGTAGACAGCTCTCTGAGTATGAATATGTTGGACTCATCTGCCATGTAGCTAACTCTCAGTATATGGACATGTTGTACTCATCTTCCATGTAGTTAGTACTCTGTATATGGACATGTTGGACTACTCTGCCATGTAGCTAGCTCTCAGTACACGGACATGTTGGACTCATCTGCCATGTAGCTAGTATGCTGTATATGGACATTTTCGACTCGTCTGCCATGTAGCACTGTGTACATGGATATGTTGGATTTATCTGTCATGTAGATAGCTCTCTGTATATGAAGATATAAGACTTGTCTGCCATGTAGCTATCTCTCTGTATATGGACATGTTCGACTCATCTGCCATGTAGCTAGAACTCTGTTCAGGGAAATGTTGTACTACACTGTCATGTAGCTATCTCTCTGTATATGGACATTTGGGACTCATCTGCCATGAAGCTAGCTCTCTGCGCATGGATATGTTGAACTGATCTACCATGCAGGTAGCTCTCTGTATATGAATATATTGGACTTGTCTGCCATGTAGGTAGCTCACTGTATATGGACATGTGGGACTCATCAGCCATGTAGCCAACTCTCTCTTTATGAACATATTGGACTCATTTGCCTTATTAGTATTCTTGTATATATACACATGTTGGACTCATCTTCCATGTAGATAGCTCTCACTATGTGGACATGTGGGAGTCATCTGCCATGTAGCTATTACTCTGTATATGGACAGCTTTGATTACTGTGCCATGAAGCTAGCTCTAAGTATATGGACACGTTGGACTCATCTGCCATATAGCTAGTACCCTGTATATGGAAATGTTGCAGTACTCCACCATGTAGCTAGCTCTCTGCATATGGACATTTTTGACTCATCTGCCATGTAGCTAGCTCTCTGTACATGGATATGTTGGACTTATCTGTCATGTAGATAGCTCTCTGTATATGAAGATATTGGACTTGTCTGCCATGTAGCTATCTCTCTGTATATGGACATGTTGGACTCATCAGTCATGTAGCCATCTCTCTGTGTATGAACATGTTGGACTTATCTGACTTGTAGGTAAACCTGTAAATATACATGGGTTGGATTCATCTGCCATGTAGCTAGCTCTCAGTATATGGACACGTAGGACTACTCTGACATGTAGCTAGAACTCTGTATATGGTAATGTTACACTACTTTGCCATGTAGCGAGCTCTCAGTATATGGACACTTAGGGCTACTCTGCCATGTAGCTATCACCCTGCATATGAACATATTGGACTACTCTGACATTAAGCTAGCTGTCAGTATATGGACACATTGGACTCATCAGCCATGTAGCTAGAACCCTGTATATGGAAATGTTGCACTGCTTTGCCATGTAGCTAACTCTCTGTATATGGACTTGTTGGACTCATCTACTATGTAGCTACAACTCTGTATATGGAAATGTTGCACTACTCTGCTATGTAGCTAACTCTCGATGTATGTACATTTTGGACTTGTCTGCCATGTAGCTAGCTCTCTCTACATGGATATGTTGGACTGAGCTGCTATGTATGTAGCTCTCTGTAGATGAACATATTGGACTTGTCTGACATGTAGCCAGCTCTCAGTATATGGACATGTTGGACTTATCAACCATGTAGCCAGATCTCTGTGTATGAACATGTTGTAATCATCTGCCTCGTAGTGAGCCCTCTAAATATACACAAGATGGACTCATCTGCCATGAAGTTTATTCTCAGTATATGAACATGTTGGACTCATCAGCCATGTAGCCAGCTTTCTCTGTATGAACATGTTGGACTCATCTGCCTTGTAGCAAGTCCTCTATATATACACATGTTGGACTCTTCTGCCATGTAGCTAGTACTCTGTATTTGGACTTGTTGAATTATTCTGCCATATAGCTAGCTCTCATTATATGGACATGTTAGACTCATCTACAATGTAGCTAGTACTCTGGATATGGACGTGTTGGACTACTCGCCCATGTACCTAGCTCTCAGTATATGGACACGTTGGACTCATCTGCCATGTAGCTAGACATCTGTATATGGAAATCTTGCGCTACTCTGCCATGTAGCTGGCTCTCTGTATATGGACATCTTCTGCCACATAGCTAGAACTCTGTGCATGGAAATGTTGGACTGATCTACCATGTAGGTAGCTCTCTGAATATGAACATATTGGGCTTATCTGCCATGTAGCTAACTCTCTGTATATGGACGTGTTGGACTCATCAGCTATGTAGTCAGCTCTCTGTGTAAGAACATGTTGGACTCATCTGCCTTGTTACTAGTCCTCTATATATACACATGTTGGACTCATCTGTCATGTAGCTACCTCTCAGTATATGGACATGTGGGAGTCATCTCCCATGTGGCTATTACTCTGTATATGGACATCTTGGACTACTCTGCCATATAACTAGCTCTGAGTATGTGAACACGTTGGACTCATCTTCCATATAGCTAGAACTCTGAATATGGACATGTTGCACTACTCTGATATGTAGCTATCTCTGTATATGGACATTTTGGACTCAATTGACATGTAGCTAGCTCTCTGTACATGGATATATTGGACTGATCTGCCATGTAGGTAGCTCTCGGTTTATAAAGATATTGGAATTGTTTGTCATGTAGCAAGCTCTCTGTATATGGACATGTTGGAGGCATCAGCCATATAGCCAGCTCTCTGTGTATGAACATGTTGAACTCATGTGCTTTGTAGATAGCTCTCAATATATGGACATGTTGTACTCATCTGCCATGCAGCTAGCTCTTAGTATTTGGACACGTTGGACTCATCTGCCAACTCTGTATATGGACATGTTGCACTACTCTGCCATGTAGCTATCGCTCTGTATATGGACATTTTGGACTTGTCTGTCATGTAGCTAGCTCTCTGTATATGGACATGTGGGACTCATCAGCCATGTATCCAGCTCTCTTTGTATGACCATATTGGACTCATCTGCCTTGTTACTAGTCCTCTATATATACACATTTTGGACTCATCTGCCATGTAGCTAGCTCTCAGTATATGGACATGTGGGAGTTATCTGCCATGTAGCTAGTACTCTGTATATGGACATGTTGCACTACTCTGCCATTTAGGTATCTTCATATATGGACATTTTGGCTTCAGCTCACATGTAGCTAGCTCTCTGTGCATGGATACGTTGGACTGATCTGCCATGTAGGTAGCTCTCTGTTTATAAAGATATTGGAATTGTCTGCCATGTAGCAAGCTCTCTGTTTATGGACACGTTGGACTCTTCAGCCATATAGCCAACTGTCTATGAATGAACATGTTGGACTCATCTGTCTTTTAGCTAGCTCTCAGCATATGAACATATTGGACTCATCTGTCTTGTAGCTAGCTCTCAGTATATGGACACGTTGGACTCATCTGCCATGTAGCTAGAACTCTGTATACGGACATGTTACACTACTCTGACATGTAGCTATCTCTGTATATAGACATTTTGGACTCAATTGACATGTAGCTAACTCTCTGTGCACGGATATATTGTACTGATCTGCCATGTAGGTAGCTGTTTGTTTATAAAGATTTTGGAATTTTCTGCCACGTAGCAAGCTCTCTGTATATAGACATGTTGGAGTCATCAGCCATATAGCCAGCATTCTGTGTATGAACATGTTAGACTCATCTGCTTTGTAGACAGCTCTCAATCTGTGGACATTTTGGACTCATCTGCCATGTAGCTAGCTCTTAGTATATGGACACGTTGGACTCATCTTCCAAAGAGCTAGACCTCTGTATATGGAAATCTTGCACCACTCTGCCATGTAGATAGCTCTCTATATAAGGACACGTTGGACTAATCTGCCATGTAGCTAGAACTTTTTATATGGAAATGTTGCACTACTCTGCCATGTAGCTATCGCTCTGTATATGGACATTTTGGACTC
>NW_006408989.1:799574-801118 GCF_000296735.1 Chrysochloris asiatica | reverse complement strand
TGTAGCTAACTCTCAGTATATGAACATGTTGGACTCATCTGCCTTGTAGATAGCCCTCTAAATATACTCATGATGGATTCATCTGCCATGTAGCTAGCTTACAGTATATGGACATGTTGGACTCAGCAACCTTGTAGCCAGCTCTCTCTGTATGAACATGTCGGACTCATCTGCCTTGTTGCTACTCCTCTATATATACACACGTTGGACTTATCTGCATTGTAGCTATTACTCTGTATATGGACATCTTAGACTACTGTGACATGTAGCTAGATCTGAGTATATGGACACAATGGACTCATCTACTATTTAGCTAGCACTCTGTATATGGACATGCTGTACTACTCTGCCATGTAGGTATCTCTGTATATGGACATTTTGTATTCAACTGACATGTAGCTAGCTCTCCGTGCATAGATATGTTGGACTGATCTGCCATGTAGGTAGCACTCTGTTTATAAAGATATTGGAATTGTCTGCCATGTAGCACACTCTGTGTATATGGACATGTTGGACTCATCAGCCATATAGCCTGCTTTCTTTGTATGAACATGATGGACTCATCTGACTTGTAGCTAGCTCTCAGTATATGGACATGTTGGACTCATCTGCCAATTAGCTAGCTCTCAATGTATGGACCCGTTGGACTCATCTGCCATGTTGCTAGAACTCTGTATATGGAAATGTTGTACTACTATGCCATGTAGCTAGAACACTGTATATGGACATGTTGCCCTACTCTGCCATGTAGCTAAGTATAAGTATATGCACTCATTGGACTCATCTGCCATGTACCTAGAACTCTGTATATGGAAATGTTGCACTACTCTGCCATATATCCTGCTGTCTGTATTTGGACATATTGGCCTATTCTGTCATGTAGCCAGCTCTCTGTACATGGATATGTTGGATTGATCTGCCATGTAGGTAGCTCTCTATATGAAGATATTGTACTTGTCTGCCATGTAGCTAGCTCTCTGTATATGGAAATATTGGACTCATCAGTCATGTATTCAGCACTCTCTGCATGAACATGTTGGACTCATCTGCGTTGCAGCTAGCCCTCTAAATATACACATGTTGGATTCATCTGCCACGTAGCTAGATTTCAGTATATGGGCACGTTTGACTTACTTGACATGTAGCTAGAACTCTGTATATGGCAATGTTGCACTACTCTTCCATGTTGCTAGCACTCTGTATATGATCATTTTGGTCTCGTCTGTCATGTAGCTAGCTCTCTGTATATGGACATATTGACCTCGTTTGTCATGTACCTGGATATGTAGGACTGATCAGACATGTTGGTAGCTCTGTATATATGAAGATATTGGACTTGTCTGCCGTGAAGCTAGCTCTCTGTATATGGACATGTTGGACTCATCAGCCATGATACCAGCTCTCTGTGTATGAGCATGTTGGACTCATCTGCCTTGTAGCCAGCCCTCTAAATATACACGTTTGATTCATCTTCCATGCAGCTAGCTTTCAGAATATGGACATGTTGGACTCATCTGCTATGTCTCTATTACTCTGTATATGGA
>NW_006408989.1:796873-798163 GCF_000296735.1 Chrysochloris asiatica | reverse complement strand
TGTCCATATACAGAGAACTAGCTACATGGCACGGTAGTACAACATTTCCATATACAGAGTTCAAGCTACATGGCAGATGTGTCCAATGTGTCCATATACTGAGAGCGAGCTACATGGCAAAGTAGGCCAACATGCCCATATTCAGGGTTGTAGCTACATGGCAGATGTGTCCAATGTGTCCATATACAGAGAGCCACCTACGGAGCAGATAATTCCTATATGTTCATATACAGAGAGCTACCTACTTCGCAGATGAGTCCAAAATATCCATGTACAGAGACCTAGGTACATGGCAGATGAGTCCAAAATGTCCATATACATAGAGCTACCTACAGGGCAGGGTATTGCAACATTTCCATATACAGAGTTCTAGCTACAAGGTAGATGAGTACAAATTTTCTATATAATCCGAGCTAGCTATAAGACAGAATACTCCAACATGTCCATATTCATGGTTCTAGTTATATGGCAGATGTTTCCAACGTGTCCATATACTGAGAACTAGCTACATGCAGACAAGTCCAATATATTCATATAGCAGATGAGTCCAACATGTCCATAAACTGAGACCAAGCTACATGGCAGAGTTGTCCAACATTTCCATATAAAAGAGTACTAGCTACATGGCAGATGAGTCCAACGTGTCCATAAACTGAGAGCTAGCTACATGGCAGGGTAGTCCAACATGTCCATATAGAGAGTACTAGCTACATGGCAGATGAGTCCAACATGTGCATATACTGAGAGTTAGTTACATGACAGATGAGTCTACCATGTGTATATATAGAGTACTGGCTCAAGGCAGTTGAGTTGAACGTATTCATACAGAGAGAGTTGGCTATGTGGCAGATGAGTCCAACATGTCCATATACAGAGAGCTAGCTACATGGCATGCAAGTCCAATATGTTCATATACACAGAGTTACCTACATGGTGATCAGTCCAACATATTCATGCACAGAGAGCTAGCAACATGGCAGACGAGTCCAAAATGTCCATATACCACAGCATACATAATCTGCACTGAGAAGTTGAGGCACAAGGATAATATGAACGAAAATCCAGTCTTTGAGGCCTCCTCAGGCTTACGGGCCATGGACCCCGAGGGCCAGAGAAGTAACTCCCTGAAGTCCCGGGTTCATAGACTTTGGCGAACTCACTGTTTGGCCACCTCTGTGCAATTTCTTTAATTATATTTTGTGCATTCTGTACTTGTTCTTTATGCTCTTAACTCCGGTAATTGTAGCTTCTGGGAAAGTGATTGTTTTCAGTAATAATACGCACAACGTT
>NW_006408989.1:795042-795703 GCF_000296735.1 Chrysochloris asiatica | reverse complement strand
AATCAACATTTTTGTCATTATTTTCTTTTGTGTCAATTTCCTTCTTCTGACAATAAAAGACTGGGGCTCAGCTAGCTTAGTGTGCTAGCTTGCCTATCAGCTTGCATCAATCTTTGTCTCTGTCTCTTTTCTTTCACCTACTAGATCTCCCACTCACGTTAAAACCCCACGCTCCGTCGAGGTGATCCTTTGTTGAGGCAGGCCCCGACTCAGGACCCCGGCAATACAAAGAGCTAGCTACATGGCAGTGTAGTGCTACATTTTCATATACAGAGTTCTAGCTACATGGCAGATGAGTCCAACACATCCATATATTGAAAGTTAGCCACATGTTAGATGATTCCAACACGTGTATATATAGAGGAGGACCTCAATGCAGATGAATCCAACGTATTCATACAGAGAGAGCTGACTACATGGCAGACGAGTCCACCATGTCCATATACAGAGAGCTTGCTACATGGCAGATGAGAACAACATGTGTGTATATATAGAGAACTAGCTACAAGGCAGATGAGTCCAACATGTTCATTCAGAGAGAACTTGCTGCATGACTGATGAGTCCCACATGTCCTTATACAGAGTTCTAGCTACATGACAGATGAGTCCAAGGTGTCCATATACTGAGAGCTAGCTAAATGCAGTGTAGTCCAACATTTCC
>NW_006408989.1:792144-794937 GCF_000296735.1 Chrysochloris asiatica | reverse complement strand
ATGAGTCCAAAATGTCCATATACCGAAAGCTACATACATGGCAGAGTTGTACGTCATTTCCATATACAGAGTTCTAGCTACATGGCAGATGAGTTCAATGTGTCCATATACTGAGAGTTAGCTAAATGGCAGATGAGTCCAACATGTCCATATATTGAGAGTTAGCTACAGGGCAGATGAGTCCAATGTGTGTATATATAGAGGACTAGATCAAGGCAGATGAGTCCAATGTATTTATACAGAGGGAGCAGACTACATGATAGACGAGTCCAACATGTCCATATCCAGAAAGCTAGCTTCATGGCCGACAAGTCCAATATGTTCATATACAGAGACCTAACTACATGGCAGAGCAATCCATCATATGCATGCATAGAGAGGTAGCTACTTGGCAGACGAATCCAAAATGTCCATATACAGATAGCTAGCTACATGGCAGAGTAGTGCTACATTTCCATATACAGAGTTTTCGTTACATGGCAGATGATTCCAACATGTCCATATACTGAGAGCTAGCTACATGTCAGATGAGTACAACGTGTCCATAAACTGAGAGTTAACTACATGGCAGAGTAGTCCAACATGTCCATATATAGAGTACTAACTACATGTCAGATGAGTCCAACATGTCCATATACTGAGAGTTAACTACAGGGTAGATGAGTCCAACGTGTGTATACATAGAGGAATAGATCAAGGCAGATGAATCCAACGTATTTATACAAAGGGAACAGGCTACATGATAGACGAGTCCAACATGTCCATATCCAGAAAGCTAGCTACATGGCTGACAAGTGCAATATGTTCATATACAGAGAGCTACCTACATGGCAGATCAATCCATCATATCCTTGCACAGAGAGGTAGCTACTGTGCAGAAGAGTCCAAAATGTCCATATACAGAGAGCTAGCTACATGGCAGAGTAGTTGTACATTTTCATATACAGAGTTCTAGATACATGGCAGATGAGTCCAACGCATCCATATTTTGAGAGTTAGCTAGTTGGTAGATGAGTCCAACATGTCCATATACTGAGAGTTAGCCAAATGGTAGATGATTCCAACACGTGTATATATAGAGGAGTACCTCAAAGCAGATGAATCCAACGTATTCATACAGAGAGAGCTAACTACATGGCAGATGAGTCCAACATGTGCATATACAGAGAGTTCGCTACATGGCAGATGAGAACAATATGTTTGTATATAGAGAACTAGCTACAAGACAAATGAGTCCAATATGTTCATTCAGAGAGAGCTGCCTACATGGCTGATGAGTCCAACATGTCCTTATACAGAGTTCTAGCTACATGACAGATGAATCCAAGCTGTCCATATACTGAGAGCTAGCTAAATGCAGTTTAGTCCAACATTTCCATATACAGAGTACTAGCTAAATGGCAAAGGAGTCCAAAGTGTTCATAAACTAAGAGCTAGCTACATGGCAGACTAGTCCAACATGTCCATAAACAGAGTACAAGCTACATTATAGTCAAGACCACTTTGTTCATATACAGAGAGCTACTTACATGGCAGATCAGTCCAACATATCCATGCAAAGAGAGGTAGCTACATGCCAGAGGAGTTCAAAATCTCCATATACAGAGAGCTAACTACATGGCAGAGTAGTGCCTCATTTCCATATACAGAGTTCTAGCTACATGTCAGATGAGTCCAACATGTGCATATATTGAGAGTTAGCTAAATGACAGATGAGTCCAACATGTCCATATACTGAGAGTTAGCTACATGGCAGTTGAGTCCAACAGGTGTATATATACAGGACGACCTCAATGCAGATGAGTCCAACATATTCATACAGAGAGTGCTGACTACATGACAGATGAGTCCAACATGTCCATATAAACAGAGCTCATTACATGGCAGATGAGTCCAACATGTGTGTATATAGAAGACTAGCCACAAGGCAGATGACTCCTACATGTTCATACACAGAGAGCTGACTACATGGCTGATGAGTCCAACGTGTCCTTAAACAGAGTTTTAGATACATGACAGATGAGTCCAAGGTGTCCATATACTGAGAGCTAGCTAAATGCAGTGTAGTCCAACATTTCCATAAACAGAATACTAGCTAAATGACAAAGGAGTCCAAAGTGTCCATAAACTAAGAGCTAGCTACATGGCAGACTAGTCCAACATGTCCATAAACAGAGTACTAGCTACATTATAGTCAAGACCAATATGTTCATATACAGAGAGCTACCAACATGGCAGATCAGTCCAACATATCCATGCACAGAGAGCTAGCTACATGGCAGAGGAGTCCAAAGTGTCCATATACAGAGAGCTAACTACATGGCAGAGTAGTGCCTCATTTCCAAATACAGAGTTCTAGCTACATGGCAGATGAGTTCAACATGTCCATATACAGAGAGTTAGCTACATGACAACGTGAGTATATATAGAGGACTAGCTGAAGGCAGATGAGTCCAACATATTCATACAGAGAGAGCTGGCAACATGGTAGTCGAATCCAACATGTCCATATCCAGAAAGCTAGCTACATGGCAGACAAGTCCAATATGTTCATATACAGAGAGCTGCCTTCATGCAGATCAGTCCAACATATTCATGCACAGAGAACTAGTTATATGGCAGATGAATCCAAAATGTCCATATACAGAGAGGTAGCTACATGGCAGAGGAGTGTATCATTTCCATATACAGAGTTCTATCTACATGGCAGATGAGTCCAACGTGTCCATATACTGAGAGCTACCTACATGGCAGAGTAATCCAACATGACCATATACACAGTACTACCTACAT